>NC_083719.1:7132954-7435984 GCF_028564815.1 Eubalaena glacialis | reverse complement strand
ATACATTGGCAATTTCAAATTTAAATTAGTCCAGCACAGTATCAGCCAGGAAGTGAGCCTGAATTCCACCTTCACAACCAGTGATCTATTCATTGCAGTATCTGAGGTTCAGCAAATACTTTACTGATGTTTAATTAGGAATAATGCCTCCTGTCTCTGTCTTAGTTTACTCATCTCTCGTATATTTTCACAGCCTTAGGTGGAAGCTCCTTTTAGAGAATAAATGTCTTCATTAGTAATGGGTCTTCATTAGCAAGCAGCTGTGCTACATGAACCTTGATATTTCAATTTTTCATGTAATTTTGTGCATATGATCTTAGCTGAATGCCATCTATCCAGTTTATTGCCACAAGTATAAGCTAATACCAAATCTCAGGTATGAAAGTTAAACACAGTAATATTAAATCTCAAAGGGGGAAATTCACTTCCTATGAAGCTTCTCTTACAAGTTCTGTAACATTTGATATCCAAATAGTTGACCACTAAATTGCAAAAAAGATCCCACTGCTTCATTGGTGGTTGCCACTTAGAGTCAAAATTCTTAAACATTCATCCTTAGAATCAGAAATCTCTGGCTCACGTTAACATCTGTAAGTCACAGTGGCAAAGTCCAAGAAATTGACAAATGAAGTCATAAACATGTTTAATAGTTGTCATACATGAAAAATGATCTCTTTTTTGGTAAATCAAACAAGTTGCTCTATCAAGATTATCATGATCATCACACATTTGACTAAGTCACTCTCAGTGGGGCACCAAGCATTTAAAACATCCACACGAAGGCTTCAGAAGTTGGGATACATTGTATGAGTCAGAAAAACCATGTGGTGCTGCAGTAACAAACATCTCTGAAACCTCAGTGGTTTAAACAGTTAAGGTTTCTAGTTTTTACAATGTGAGTTGGCAAAGATGTTTTGCCCCAGGATAATCATTCCATATTCAGACTAACAAAGCTTCATCTCAGCCCAAGTTACCACCATTGCAGAACAGGTGAATGGGAATGTATTAAATCATGCCTCGGCTCTGAAAGCTTCTACTCTGCAGTCATGTAGTTCACTTCTATTCATACTTGAATGGCCAAATCAACTCACATGCCAGCCCACTTTTAAAGAGAGAAATGAAATTCAGCCTTGACATGTGCAGAAGAAGGTGGATAAGACACCCGTTTGTAAATATCTCTAATGCCTGTGACACAAGCTGTTGGTAGAAATGCAGGTTGAGAGGGAACTTCATGGTAACACAGTTTAACACCTTCAGTTCACAAATTGAAAAACCATGAGTGGTGGAGGGTAGGACCCTGTGGGTCAGCCCTCAGATGGCCTCCAGGTTCCTGGTGAAGTCATTCATTCCTGGGTCTGTTAACGTAAAGTGAGGCACCTCCTGGGAAAAGGAAAGGTGCTTGGATTCAATATAATATCCCATCAAGCCCAGAAAACGTTGTGCTTATCAAAAGCTAATTGGAATCCTGGAGAGTATGTGTGAACAGAGGTGCCTTACCATTATTATTTTTTTTCTTGGTGTCTTCAAACCAAGACTCAAAAGAGAAAAGAAGCTTTGGAACAATATTGCCTGAGACCTAATCCCCACCTTGCATGGTGATCAGGGATATATAATCTTGGCTGAACATTTTAATCATTCCAATGTCCAGGTCTGATCACAGAACAAGCAAACCAAAATCTCCGGGTGGGAGCCAGGCATGGGAATACTTTATTCCAGTAGGGATTTTAACTGTGTAAATTCCCAAACTGGCTCTTTGTGATGTCCATCCATGGGCCAAAAGTAAAATACAACAGTTAATCTTAATTGTCACAGGTGCACCATAGGTGAGAGGTGGGTGATTGCCATGGTAACCAAGCCCCAAGCTCTACGACTTCAGGGCTCACATGTATTAGTGCTCTTGCCTCACGTGCATCCGTGTCCAGAACAGAATACCAGTTACCTTCCTCGGTTGACAAACTAATAAGAAAGCATTGCTTTTCGAAAATATTTTTTTCTATAATGTTATTTATCCTCTTGTAAGCAAAAGGCTTAAACTACTGAAACAGATAAGCCTGCTCTCACAAAATCTCCTTGGGTGTGCAGATGGTTTCCAATGACCACCTTCAAAACACACCTTCAAATGCAAAATCAAAATACTGGCGTTTTTTCAAACTGGTCAGTTACTGCCGTGACATCTTCTAGGCTAAAGTCCAAATGAAAAATGAAAAACGCAAGGTAGAGCCACACTCCAGGCATGACAGAATCTGACCTCAATTACTCTCTCACCATGTCGTTATCTCTCACGAATGAGTGGGTGCCCAAGTCCAGGCAAGCCAGAAGCAGGCACGCAGGCATTTGTTTTCACATTGATCAAGCCATATTTCAGGCTTCATGAAATAGCTGTCTCTAAAAATGCCAGGAAGGGATGAGTACCTGGACACCAGTGTCACTGGGATGGGGACCTGTGGTAACAGATGGGAGCGAGGTCCAAGGCTGTTGGCTGCACTAGGACCAGTGGCCTTTAGGCAGCGGGGGAAGCTGCAGGTGAGCTGGTGGCAGCGGTCCATGTCTGTGCAGGGAGAACCTCCACACACGTGTGTGGTTCCTGTGTCTGACAGTAAACTGTCACCTGCCAAGATGAGAAGCCATGACCTCTGAAGGGGGTAGACAGGGTTGTCCCAGGAAGCCCTTGGAACCTTTAGCTGGATCATGAAAGCCCTTCCTGGGACATTCTTGGCACCTGGGATGTCACAGGTCATTCTTGAGTCAGATTTCAACATGCACTTCTGGGAGAGGGGATGGATTATGGGGCAAATCCACCCCTATGAGTTTGAGTCCCATTTTTGGAAAGGCAGATAGAGACTGACCCATCACAGATTTGGGGTGGTGCCCTTTCTTCAAAGTCATGGCACGTGAAGAGGAGAAAATACTGTGTTAGGAGATCAGGTGTGCCCTGACCCACCTGTAGAGCCTTGGGTGGGGTCGGGCGACAGGGTGTAAAAGAAGAGAAGTCAAGGCAGTTGAGGCCTCCTTCCTGTGACACTCGCAGAGGAGCATCTTCCTGTGCAGCATCCGTCCCACTGGGGAGAGCGGGGGAGGAAAAGCACAGGAGGAGATGGGCAGGGGCTGAGAGGTAAGTAGGAGGGAGGGTGGGATGGGGGCAGAGAATGAGAAGTGTGGGAAGGGGCCAGGAAGGGAACTGCAGGGGAGGAAATGAGCAGAGAGACACTAGGTGGGAGGGGTTGGGGGTAGGGGCAGGTTGGGAAGGACTGGGTGAGGCCAGGGAAAAGCAAGTCCAGAGCCCCAAACTGGAGGATTGTAAGATAAACTCTGTTCTCTTTCCACTTGGACCTGGAAAGAGTTGACCTTTGAAAAATGGGAAGAGGACACTTAGATCATGTGTCTAGTGAATGATGTGGTCTCTCTAGGAGGGCTGTTAGGGTCAGTTACAGCCTGAGCTCAATTTACTTATTTAGCCTCTACTATTCCCCTACAAATGCCCTGAATTCCAGCCAAGTTAAAAACTGATGACTTCTAGTAGAATGATGAAAATCCGAAACACTGACAATACCAAATGCTGGTGAGGATGTGGAGCAACAGGAACTCTCATTCATTGCTGGTGGGGATGCAAAATGGTCCAGTCACCTTGGAAGACAGTTTGGTGGTTTCTTACAAAACTAAACATACTTTTACCTTACGATCCAGGAATGTCTTCATTGGTATTTACCCAAAATGAGCTGAAATCTTGTGTCCATACAAAAACTCACACATAGATGTTTATAGCAGGTTTATTCATAATTGCCAAAAACTGGAAACAGTCAATATGCCCTTCAGTAGGTGAATGGATAAATAAACTGTGGTACATCAGACAAATGAATATTATTTAGCACTTAAAAGAAATTAGCTATCAAGCCATGAAGAGACATGGCAGAACCTTAAGTGCATATTACTCAGTGAAAGAAGCCAATATGAAAAGGCTACATACTGTCTGATTCCAACTATATGACATTCTGGAAAAGGCAAAATTATGAAGACAGTAAAAAGCAATGGTGTCAGGTATTGAAGGAGGGGGTGATAAACAGGCAGAACACAGGATTTTTAGGGCAGTGAAACTCTTCTCTATGATGCTATAAGGACTGATACATGTCATTACACATTTGTTAAAACCCATAGAATGTACAACACCATGAGTGAATCCTAATGTGAACTGTGGTGACAATGATGTGTCAGTGTAGGTTCATCAGCTATAACAAACGTACCACTCTGAGGGAGGATGTTGATAATGGGGAAGTTGCTGTGTATGAGGGCAGGGGGTATATGGGAAATTTCTATACTTTTGCTTGATGTTGCTGTAGACTTAAAACTGCTCTAAAAAAATGAAGTCGGTTTTAAACTTTGGTGATTTTTCAAATGTGCCATGAGCTCTTTTCCTGTACAACTTGATTTTTTCTAGTCTATCCATTTACTATCCACATTATCCATATGAGGCTATTAAATATATCTTCATCCTCTGAAAAGCTCCATGGCCCCTTCTCCATGAACTGAACTCCTAGAGCAGGCTATTTGTGCCAACCTTGTGAGGTGTGCTTAGATGACCTTGCATTTGCCTCAATCATTCATATCTACTTCCTATTAGATCTCATTTTAATCTGGAAATATGTTCTACTTCTTATTGCTAATTGTTATTAGGAATGTAGTTTGTAAGATTAAGAGAACTACTGCTTATAGAAGTTATTAAAATTGCCTTAATTAAACAGTAAGGCCAGCTTCTGATCCCTAGTACTAGTTCCTAAAATAATAGTCGGATGCGTGTTGCTTCACAGTCATTTGTTGGTCCTCCTGTTCAGCTCCGTGTCATTGTCTTCACTCAGTGTTGTCCATTCTCCCCTCTTAGCTCACCAGCATCCTCATAATTATACTACCTTTTCTTCTACCCTAACTCTCTCTTAAGAAAGATCTAACAAGCTTATTCATACTAAACTGTAGTTGACTAGTTGACTGATAAACTATTCCATGATCTGCTACTTAAGGGATACAGTATTTCCAAGTAAGAGAAACTAAGAAACTTAAACCCTTAATTTAAAAACTGGGACTCAATATGTCAGAGAGGATAAGAAGCTGCAAGATAAAGATGGGGAACTTTCAGGTAGAATTCATTTTGCTTGAAGATGAGTTACACAAAATACTACTTCTCTGAAAAAAATAAATGTAAATGGCGCATGGTAAAAATTCACATGGTATTTACAGGTGAAACATGAGGGTTCAGTATGAATTTCAGTTTCTCTGAAGCTATACTTTCACCCTGACATCTAAGTGGTCCCATTTCTCTCTCTGCCCTGAGATTTAGGTCAGGAGGAAGATTTTAAGAAGTGTTGCTGTAAGACAGAGAAATTGCTCTCTTGCAGGAACTGACTAGAATCAGGGCAAGTGTGTATATTTTAACAAGTGAGATGAAAATGGAGACTCTAGGTGATGTTGCCTCATAAACAGTCAACTGTGTCCTCATGGGGAACACAGAAATACGCAAGAATCACCCCTCCCTTGAATGACTGTGCTGTGAAAGTGCCAAGGAGGGAAAGATTTCATTTTTTTCAACCCCTCAAAGAAAGCAGCACCGCTCTCCAGAAGCACTATGTGTTAGGGTTCGAGATGTTTCCTTAAGGCTGATATACTCTAATGATATTTCTGTCTGCAGGGTAACAGGTGTTTGAGGGAGAATTCTTGGTTAATGACGGCAGCTAGGAAAGTCTCTGGCATTACATCAATTGTGCCTTTGCTAAAATGGAGATGTGATGCATTAGATGACACACAATAGCTAACAACAGAAAAAAACAGGGGACTGTTGGTGGTTTAGTGCTAGCAAGTGCCTCCAACAAATGGGCAGGCAAATAACAAATGGGTCAGAAGAAAGCTTCACTCCACTGCTGCAAGTTTCTCCTCTTGTCTTACCTTCCCTGGGTGCAGGGAAGGTAAGGTAATAACTATTCCTGGGTGCAGGGAAGGTAAGGTAATAACTATTCAAATAGTTATTTCATTTGGTGTAAGTGAATGCAGGAAACGTATCCTCCTGCTTAGAATAAAGGTAACGAAGGAATACAGAGGGGTATGAGCCAAAATCATAATGAACTGAACACTGCCTGATGAGCGCTAGGGGATGGCTCCTTAGAGAGAGATGCTCAGACACAGTGGGCGATGGAGGGGCGGGGAGGCTGCAGGAGACTGCCGATTGCAGGAGGGAGGGGAGATCCAAAAGGAGGGGACCACTGAGAGATGTCCATGGTGAGATTTTATCAGGGAGAGCAATCAAATATAATCTTCCCTTCTGTGTAACTTCTCTATTCTATATGTATATGTGTATACCTCTAGGTATACATGTGTGTATCTCTCTATAAAAATATATACATATATGGACATATATAGTTTATATAAATATTATATGTATACGTTTAGGATCAAAAATGGGCTAAGGACTGAATTAAAAGTTATATAAAGTAACAATTATAATGAGAGTAATATGTATCAAAAATATAGTATAAGTCAAAGATGTAATTAAATAAAACCTTATATATCATTATGATGTTGAGCCCTTAAAATGGGCTAAGACCTGTGTTAAGAACCTTTACATTATTATCTCATTTAATGTTTATAACATTATTTTGGGTAGAAATTTTCACTCTGTATTCTTACATATAGGGATATTCGAAAAGGTAGAAAATAACATCAAACACATTAAAGCAAAGAGAATAAAATTTGGAAAGTAAAAGTGTAAACTGAAAATGAGATAAAAAGAGATTAAGGTGCTTAAACAAATAAATCACTGATTAATTTGAAATAGTGAAAACATGAATTAAATTTGTAACAAGATGATGTAGTAGACAGCTATGTACATTTCTATGCTAATATAATTAAAAGTCAATGAATGAACGAATGAATGCATGAAAGTATGAATGTATAATGCTCTGATAACAGTATTACCATGTTTAGCTCAAGAAGTACAGAATCTCAAAATACCGGTAATCATGGTAAAATTCTTCAAAATTGCCAAAGAATTCATTCAAAAATGTTACAAGAACTTCCTCTTTTAAAGGGTATATAGTAGATAGTGACAAACTCTTGCCCCCTACCACATAAGCCAGAAGAAAGGTGGACACATTACAGAAATCAAATCTTTAAAGATAAAGGAGAGTCAGAGAGGCGACCAGTTAAACTAAAATTCTCTATGGAGAAGAGCCCTCAATCAGTGGGCTGAGATATGGGACATTATCTTCTTGTGGGCATTTGGCAATTCTTGGAGGGAATGGTCATGATCTTGGTTCAGGGCACAGGACTCTGCAAGAGAAAGACACCAGCAGAGTGGGAAGGCTGCTAGGTCAGACGTCAGGGGGACCCCATTTAGGAGGAGGCTGCTTTTCTCCATGGGGCATTTGCTGAGTGTTGGACCGGGAAGGGAGGGTAAACAGCAGGGCTGCATCCTCTTGGAGTCCAGGAGACAAAGTCCCCCGGAGGAAGAGTCTGCAACAAGCCTAACGGCAGAGCCCACAGGCGACACGTGTTAGAAACCAGAGGAGGACTTGGTGTTACTGAAGCAGCTATCAACTGGGACCTTCTTCATCTCCTGATTGAGCTGAAATCAGCCCCTCATCACATCTGTCTAACAGGACAGGGATCATCTTTTCTGGGGGAGAAAAAGCAGAACAAACAAATAAACCAAAACAGCTCAGACCTAGAGTCTACAGTCTTTTTTATATAAAACTAATGACATATAATGAAGTTAACAAATATTCCATATTGTTATTACTATTAATTCTCCCCAAATAGATTTACGAATTCAAAAATCACAGTGGGTTTTGTTGTTGCTGTTGTTTTTATTTTTGTTGTTGAAAATTACAAGTCCATTCTAAACTTTCTGTGTAAAAACCAAGGACCTAGAATACAAAACTACCTTGAATAATTATCACCAGATTCCAAGTCTTAGGAGAAAGATATATAAAGAATGTTTGGTGAAATTCAGCATCATATGTGATTTTAAAAACTTATCAAATAAAGAAGAAATAAAAGTTAAAATTCTATTACCTGATAAAGATCAGTTGTCAGAGACCTACGACAAAAGTAGTACTTTTTAGAGATACCTTAATAGCTATTCCCTTAAGCAAAGGAGCAAGACAAAGTCATCCTCTGTCCCCTTATTATCCAATGAGCATTCAGTGCATGTACAATAATGCACAGAAGATTCTTTCCAATGCAAGAGGATGAGGAAAATGTATAAGTGGTATAGGGGTTACAAAGGAAGAAAGAACATTTTTACTGTATATATATAGTCTACATAGAAAATTTACTGGGAGGGCACTGTATCAATCAGATTAGAATAAATTATGCTTCAGAACACCCAATTTGAGAAGTTTAACACGGGAAACCTTCTTTCTTGCTGATTCAGTGTCCACGGCAAGTCTGATTGTGTCTCCAGATCAATTATCCTTCATATCCCCCGTATACCAACCATCCAGGCTGAAGGAAGCAACACTGTCCTGTAGCTTCCGTGTGTAACATGAGACATCCTTGGTTGCTGTGAGTTCATTATAAGATCATAAGGAATGGGATACTGATTCTTAAATGCTGACATCTAGAAATCATAAACATCAGTTTTGCCCACATCTCATTGGTCAAATCAAGACACCTGTCCACATCCAACTTCAAGGTGGGGTCGTTTAATCCTTCCAAGGGTCTAGAGGAGAGAATGGAAGTGTGGGTAAAAAGCAGAAAAGTCTACTGCAATCACCTAGAAATAGAACAGTAAAAAAAGATGGACGTAACATATGGAGAAAACTGTGAAATGTTATGTAAAAGAAAAGAAAAAAAAGAATAACACAATGGGGAAATACAGGAATAATCGAAGTAAAATGTTAATTTTATCTATAATAATGTATGAATTTAATAAATTCCAATCAAAATCCTGATAAGATTTTTCAAATCAAATTTGATAAGCTAATTTTAAACTTCCTGTGGAAGAATAAAATTTTAAGAACAATAAAGAAGAATGTTGAAGGAAAAAGAGGACTAGTAGTAATTGACTTAATCAAGATAACATGATTTATCAGAAAATTATAATTACACCATCTTTGAGTTTTCTTCTTGGAGGGATAAATAAATTTTTAAAAAACGGGTAAACAAGAAGTAGAAACATGAATATGCGACCTAGGAATAGCAGAAATGTTGGGGAAAAAATAAGAAAAAAAAAAGTGGTTTTGAGAAAAGTGACTAACCAAGTGGAGAAATATCCTAAATACATTTTAGATAGATTAAACATGTAAATGTGAAAGCACCATTTAAAATGTTTAGAGAATATATAAAATATCTTTATGGTCTTGTAATATGGAATAATTTTTATACAGGAAACAAAGGCTGCATAAAGGAAGAGGTTGACTGCATTAAAATGTAAAACTTCTACATGACTTCTATGTGCCATTAAACCTTGTAAAAGTCAAAACAAAGATTAGAAGAAAATGTTTATATTGCTTATTACAAAGGATTAATATTCAGAATATATATAGGTATCTTACAAATTATCTTAATAATTAATAATAATAAGACAAAGCTTCTTATTAGAGAAAAATATCCAAGGATCTAAACAAAAAATCAAGATAGAACACAAAAGCCTTAATTAAACATGAAATGTTTCTCGATTGCACTAATAATTAGAGAAAGCAGATCTAGCAATAGATAATGGACTATTATAAGTAAATTCTAGCTGGGGTGTAGATCAATAAGAAATAAGAATAATAATTTACTATTAGTGGTTAGATAAATAAGTATAAACACTTTGGAGAATTATTTAGTATCATCCCCCCAAAAAAAGGGGAAGATGCATTGTTCCATGATCCCACAGTTCCACTTTTATGTAGAGACCAAAGATAAAACAAATCACACATTTACAAGGATATATGCACAGCATGTTAAAAGCAGTCTTATTTTAAGTAAGTTTTCATCTAAAATTCCATTGATAAATGGAACAGAAAAACAAAAAAGTCTGAAACATCAAATATTTGTGAGATATTTGGGGAAATTTGAGCAAAGTGAATATTATATAGCTATCAATATAAGGAAGTACTATGATTTTGCTAATAGCAGTAATGGTGCTGCATTCTTATCTGTGAAAGGTTCTTGGGTGAAGAATTTATAGGTAAAATTATATGATGTCTGGGATTTGCATTGTACTCCAATAGGAAGTTAGAGGCTACAAATTAAGTAAGAAAGACTGACCAAATAATGATTTCTAACTCTGCTAGCGACAGCCAACAATATATGAACATGTGTAAGAATATGTATCTGTATATTTCACTGTTTAGGTGAAAAATACACGTGCGTGTGTATACGCACATATACATACATGCATTTAAAATACTTGTTATTTGTGGAGGTTTCCTCACCAACACTCACAAAACACACGTTATCTACCTATTGCTCTATCCATCTACTCACCCATCTGAATGCTTTACTGAAGAAAAGATAAAATTTAATAATAATAATATTGTATGTATGAAATTACAAGTATAGATATATTGCTGGTGGGAAAGTAAATTCAAACAATTTTTCTAAGATATTATTTGGCAGTAATCAAGAGTTTAAAGATCATTATCATCTTTAATTTAATAATCCTACTCTATGCATTTACGATGGGGGATTAATTAGACATCATGTCAAATATTTATGCAGAATATTTTATTATCCTACTATTAATAGATTAAAGATAAAAATACTTACTCTTCATTAGAAAAAGGTTGACATAAATTATGCTATAACAGACACTAAAATGCCTCCTTGGTGTCATAAGAGAAGATTTACATAAATGGAAACACACATTATCCTTTTGAAGGGGATGATTCAATAATCTAAATATGTCTATTACTTTGAATTAGTCTGTGTGACTAATAAAATTCCAAGAAATATCTAATGGAATGTAGTTAAAAATGACATGTTATTCTAAAACTGTAATACGTTAGTACATATATTATCTAAGGTATCAGCAGGATAAATTAACTTGGCTACAGTAACAAGTGACACCCACATCTCATTGATTAGAACAACAAATATTTATTCTTCCCTCAGATCATTATAGATCTTTGCTTTGCATGATTGTAATTTTCATGCCAAACTCAGCCTGATGAGACTTCAACTTTCTGGAAGACGGATAGATAACAAAGCAGAGAGAAAAGAAAATATCAGATGAAGGGCACACTGACTCTTATAGAAATGTCTGGAATTGTCACATGTCACTCTCAATCACATTTCATTGACCAAAGCAAGTTGTATTGCCATGTGTGAGCTCAGGATATCAAGGAAATACAAATCTACTGAGGAAGGACGGTGGTAACTGCTACATAATTATAATCTGCAAAAAGATAAATGGAGGAGCTAGGCCTCCGAGTCATAAAAAATTAACATATATTATTTAAAGCAAAAATATACATACATATTGAAATATATGCACACATATTGTCACATACATCTATACTTACATATTTATAATAAATATAAATATTTATATTATATGAACTATGTATAAAATATTAAACATATAACATAGAATATTATAATATTTATACATTATTTTTATATAATATACTACACACCTTATATATAATCAAAATATAAATTAAATATGTCTAAACTTTATAGGTTAAATATATTTATTTATATATTATTTACATGAATTATAAATATTTGTATTATAATATATTCATATTAATATACTATATATTTACTAATAATTATATTGTAAATTATAATATATAACATATGATATATAAATATGTAATATATTGTATATGTGTTATGTATTATATTATTTTGCATATTAAACATTTATAATGTTTATCTATAAAATGTATAAAATAGTAAATATCTATGATATTAAAATATAAATATAAATATTGAATTTATCCAATCTGAAAACAGAGAAAACTAGATTGGAAAAGAATGACGAGCTCTTCAGGGAACTGTAGATAATATCGAATTATCTATTGTATATGTAATTGTTCCTCAGAAACAGAAAAGTGTAAAATTGGAATAGAAAAAATATTTGAAGACATAATAGCTAAAACCTTTCAAGATCTGATGAAAAAACTTATTTATGTATGCAAGAATCTCAGTAAAACGCAAGCAAAATAAGTATTAAAAGACTCACACAACACATACCATAGTCAAAATGGTATAAACCAAATTCAAAGAAAAGAAAAAAAAGGACCTTGAAAACAGCCAGAGGATAAAAAAGACACATTATGTACAGACATATAAAGATAAGAAAAACTGATTTACAGAAACATTACTTTTTTTTAAGTATTGGATGTTAAAAAATAAAATTTTATCAGCCAAAAAATCCTCCAAAAGTGAGAAGAAATCAAGATACCTTCATGTTAACAAAAGCTGAGACAATTTGTAACACAGGAAATGGTAAGTACAGACTGTCCTTCCGGCTGAAGGCCATGAGGCCAGCTGGAAACTTGGATCTAGAGGTAGGAATGGTGAGCACAATACATGATAAATGGATGATTAACTATAAAAGACAGTGGTTCTTTCTTCTTTATTTCACTTAAAAGAAAATTGACTTTTAAAAGAACAGCACTATAAAGTAGGTTTTAAGATGTATTTAGAGGTAAATGATATGACAAAAATAACAGTAACTCATAATCCTAGGAGGTGGATACTTTATTATCCCTTTTATTACGGAATGGAAAAAAATGAACATCCTGGGTTAAATGGTTTACCTAAAATCGCATAGCAAGTAAGTAGGGTGGAGGCCAGAATCTGACATACCACCTTGCACTATTTCTTACTGTTATTACCACTCTGTTATTAATGATTTTATAGCAACCGTGTAATTAAATCCTCACATTATGTTCATATGGTAAATACAGAACTGTCAAAATATTACATGTCACTAAAGTTATTTAATATAATATTTCAGTTGGTTATATTTTTACAGCATTATCTATGGAAAGGAGTGATATTTTTCTCGTTTCACTAAATGTTTTCAATCCTTCAGAACTCTTCAAAGTTCACTAAGATTTCATTATAATATCTGTTCCAGCTTGAACTTCATCCCCAGAAACCACTCAAGCAAAGAAAATTCTATAAGCCATGGGAGCCTTTGATGTGAAATATTTATCTACTTTTGTAAATCATATGCAGTGACTTTTCACGATAATAACTCACTTGGACCAAGGGAACAGGAAAAGGAACATCTGCTCTCTTATATAATCAGCAGCTTTATGGCAGTTGGTGACCAATTTCTATTACAAGAAATATAGAAAATGACCCTTCAGTTCGTAATAACTACATCCAAAGCAGAGCTTAAAGGTATTAAGTCCAAGTCCTTAGACAATTTTTAAAAATATACTTTTGAAAATGGAGCCTTTTTAGATTTAAGGAACACTTGGAAAGATAGTACACAGAGCTCCCATATGCCTCACACCATTTCCCCTATTATTTACAGCTTACATTAGTGTGGTACATCTGTTATAATTAATGAACTGATGTTGATACATTATTATAAGTCCATACTTTATTCAGATTTCCTTAATTCTTACCTAATGTCCTTTTTTGGTTCTGGGATACATTGAGGCTATCACATTGCATTTATTAGTCAGTCATGTCTCCTTAAGGCTCTGGTTGGCTGTGACAGTTACTCAGACTTTCCTTGCTTTTGATGACTGTAACAGTTTTAGGAGTACTGGTCCCTTATACTGTAGGATCCCCCTCCATTGGGTTGTGTCTATTTTTCTCACACTGGGGTTTTTGGTTTTGGGAGGAAGACCACAGAGATAAAGTGCCATTTTCCTCACATCATATGAAAGGTACATACTATCAACATGACTAATTACTACTGTTAACTTTGATCAATTAGCTGAGGTAGTTTTGTCAGGTTTCTTCACTGTGAAATTACTCTTTTTACTCCTTTCAGTATTGTACTTTTCAGAAGGCAGTTGCTATATGCAGCCCACACTTAAGGCATGAAAAGATATACTTCACTTCCTTGGGGGAGGGTGAGTCTTTTAAACATTTGGCTCTTACGGATTCCTGGAGAATGAGAATGTGCTGGGCAAATTCGAACAAGCAAACAACATGTGGAAGAAGTGATTTATATGTAATAAAATTACACACACATGTAGACATGTAAATATAAACGGATACACATTACTTCATCCAATTTAAGAACTTCTGGTTTTTGAAAGGCAGTATTAAGAAAACTAAAACAGACACTACAGAAGATTGGGAGAAGATATTTACAAGTCACATATTTGATACAGTGCTTGTATCCAGAATATATAAAGAACCCTCAAAACTCAATAAAAAGGAAACAACCTGATAATAAAATGGGCAAAAGATATCAAAACACACTTCACCAGGGAAGATATATAGATGGCAAATATGCACTTGAAAAATTCTCAACCTCATTAGTGATTAGGGAAATGCAAATTAAAACCATAATGAGATATATACCAATTAGAATGGCTAAAAGTTTAGAGATCCCACAAAAAGTATTGTTGATGGTGCAGAGATACACTCCTGAGGAGCACATAGAATGGTATAACCATCTGGAAGAACATTAACATTCACCTATCATATGTCCTAGCTATTCCACTTCCAAGTATTAGGCAACGTAAATGAAGGCTTATGTACATAACGGAGACTCGTATGTGAATGCTTATAGTAGGTTTACTGCCAACAGACAAAAACTGGAAACAATTGATATGTCTATGAACAGGTGCATGGATAAACAAAGTTTGGTACGTCCATACCATAAAATATTGGGAATATTACTCAGCAATTAAAAAGGATGGGCTATTGTAGTAATACACACAACATTGATAAATCACAAAATAGACTGGGTGAAAGAAGTACGTTCTCTCTGTGTGTGTGTATTTACCTATCATCTAATTATATATAAGTCTAGAAAATTTAGAAAGTAGATCGGTATTTGCCTGGGGATGGGAGGCAAACACTGAAGGGAGGGAGAAATTACAGAAGGGCACAAGGACCCTTACAGAGTTGGTGAATATGTTCACTATCTGGATTGTGGTAATAGTCTTATGTTTTTTGCACACATTTTACAGTTTCTATATATGGTTTATTACATGTCTGTTACACCTCAATAAAACTTTTTTAAAGCTCCAGCATATATACATACTTCAAAATGCAAAAGTAAGTCATCTTTCTTTAATTGTCTCCTATAATTTAACTTTCATGCATTAAAACATCTCTATGATGGATTCCTAATGAAATCCAGTGTTGACTGCTTGAATTGCTTACAAATATTTTATTTTTTCCTTCATCTCTCATGTTTAACTTTTAATTAGGCTTAATTTATGATGGATACCTAATTGTTCAAGGAGTGTCCTGTTGAGTGAATCATGATGTTTAATCTAGTGGAGCCTGCAGATGTTATGTTTTGCTTTGTCATCACTCCCGATAATTGAATATTTTAGTGGCTGTTTATTAAATAATGTACCATTATCTAGAGTCTTTGGTTATAACAGTTCATTTAGTGTAGCGACTAAAAGTAAAATTCCTGCACTATTTAGAAAGGAAATCCAAATCCATAAGTGGAATCTCATAAAAGAACCTGCCCATTTAAAAATATTTTATACATTTTGTAATAAAGATTTCTACTCCCATGCCTTAACATTAATCTTGAACACTGGAAAAACTATTAAATAAAAATGGTTTGGGGTTGAAACTATGGCAATGACTGATTCTCAAACTTTCCTAAATATATTGACTATTGTAAATTGTCTGTGTAGCATGAGCTCTGTTCACTTTATTTGAATTTCCCACCTCACAGATTTAGGTTAGAACCTAATCTAATATCTCTGATATGTTATGACTTTGACAATGTTCTTACTTGAATAACCCTAGTGAAAGAGAAAATAAAAAAAACTATGCACTTTCAGTCATTTGCATTTTCAAGGAGCACTAATTTTTTATAATAAACATTTAATTTTACAATAGTTTCAGATTTCAAGAAAAGCTGCAAACGTAGTTTGGGGAGTTCCTGTATATTTTACACTCTTTCCTCTATTGTTTTTTTCTTTATTAAAAAACAGTTGGTTTACAATATTATATTAGTTTTGGGTATAACATAGTGATTCAATGTTTTTATAGATTACATTCCATTTAAAGTTATTATATAATATTGGCTACATTCCCTGTGCTATACAGTATATTCTCGTATCTTATTTATTTTATACATAGTAGTTTGTGCCTTTTAATCCCCTATCCCTAGTTTGCCCTCCCCTCATCCCTCTCCCAACTGGTAACCACTAGTTTATTCCCTATATCCGTGAGTTTGTTTCTGTTTTGTTATGCTTATTTGCTTGTTTTACTTTTTGGACTCCACATATAAGTGATAGCATACTGTATTTGTCTGTCTCTGTCTGACTTATTTCACTAAGCATAATACCCTCCAGGTTCATCCATGTTGTTGTAAATGGCAAAATTTCATCCATTTTTCCATTGTGTGTGTGTGTGTGTGTATCGCACATCTTCTCTGTCAGTTCATCTGTTGATGGACTCTTAAGTTGCTTCCATATCTTGGCTATTGTAAATAATGCTTCCATGATAACTGGGGTGCATGTAGGTGTATCCAGGTTTTTTTATCCAATCAGCCACCCTATGTCTTGATTTGATTATTTCGTCCATTGACATTTAAGTGATTATTGATAGGTGTGTACACATTGCATTGCCATTTTGTTACTTGATTTTTGGAGTTTTGTTTTGTTTTGTTTTAGTTTTTCTCTGCTCTTTCTTCTTCTCTTAGTCTCTTGCTTTGTGGTTTGTTGATTTTCTTTAGAGTTATGCCTGTGTTCCTTTCTCAGTAGTTTTTGTGTATCTATAGTAGGTTTTTGATTTGTGGTTACCATGGGCTTCATATATGTTGACCTGTAACTATATTTACTTGTTTTAAACTTATAATCATTTAAATTCAAACACATTCTAAAGTACATTTTTTACTCCCCTCCCCTACATTTTGTGTTTTTGATGTCGTATTTTATATCTTCATGTCTATCCCTTAATGGTTTATTGTAATTATATTTGATTTTATAAATTTTGTCTTTTAATCTTCATACTAGTTTTTTTTTTTAATTAATTAATTAATTTATTTATTTTTGGCTGTGTTGGGTCTTCGTTTCTGTGCGAGGGCTTTCTCTAGTTGCAGCGAGCGGGGGCCACTCTTCATCGCGGTGCGCGGGCCTCTCACTATCGCGGCCTCTCTTGTTGCGGAGCACAGGCTCCAGACGCGCAGGCTCAGTAATTGTGGCTAACGGGCCTAGTTGCTCTGCGGCATGTGGGATCTTCCCAGACCAGGGCTCGAACCCGTGTCCCCTGCATTGGCAGGCAGACTATCAACCACTGGGCCACCAGGGAAACCCTTCATACTAGTTTTTTAAGTGGTTGATCCACATCCTTTACTTTACATTTGCCTTTGCTAGTGGAATTTTTCTTTTCCTATAAATTCTTACTTCTTGTTGTAGTGTTTTCTTTTCCACTTAAAGAAGACACTTTAACACTTCTTGTAAAACCGTTTTAGTATGGATGGACTCTTTTAGTTTTATCTTTGGTTGTAGAAGAGCAATTTTGCCAAACTCCGGATAGTTTTCAGTGAGAATTGCTCCGCATGTAGGTGGATCTTGTTGTGTCCGTGGGGGGGAGGTGAGTTCAGCACCCTCCTACTCCACCATCTTGATCTCCTTCCACTCTCACCCACTGTTAACATCTTACGTTGTACGGTATATTTATCACAACTAAAGAGCCAATATTGATACATTATTATTAACTAAACTTCATCCTTTATTTGGATTATCTTAGTTTTTCCCTATCCTCCTTCTTCTGTTCCAGGATTTCACCTAGGATAAAACACTGGATTTATTTATCATTTCTTCTTATAAAGCAAGCCCTTGCTACTGTTGAGAGAAAAACTTCCTTCCTGAATTCAAAACACTGTCCTGGATTTGTTCAGTGGAAGTACACTAGTTAGGAGATTTGCAATGCAAATATCTGCCTACTTTATTGTCTCAGTATAATAATTATAGTTGTGTGGAATCATAAAATCTTAGAGACAGATAAGAAATCATCCAGTCTAACGCCCACCCCAAATCATGCATTTGAAATATCTTTTTCCATATACGTTCATCATGCTAATCCCTGTACTGTATTTTAGAGCATCACAAAACAGACTGCCTTTTCCTTCCAACCACAGATCTCTTTAAAGTTGTGAAATTCTTCTTTATCTCTGCTGTGGGTGGACTGTCTCCTGTTGTAACTGGCACACTCTAATGAGGCTTCCAGACCCATCCTGGTGTCCTGCTGACCCTCTCCCCAGTTATTGTAGTTGTTAAGGATCCTCTTTCATATGGCCGAGTTGTTCCCCAGGCACATTCTAATTTCACCTCTTTAGCTTTTGTCCCCATAAGAACTTACATTTCTGCTTAGCACAAATGACATAGACCCCAGTAGGGAATTTCTCTTAGTACATTTATTGGGTTTATTAGATATATTCAGGTTTAGAGTCAAGATGCTATGATAAACAGTTTCACAATCTCTCTCAGAAGTAGCTTATTGAAGCTCTGATAATTAATCTTGCTTTAAAACCTGAGTGCATTGTTCAACACAGTAATGAACTCTTTGTCTGGCCCACTAAATGCACGTGCAAAGAGAAAGCAGAGAAATCATATGTGAAAATAAAGACCAACCAAATGAGAAAAGCAAAAGCTATTTATTCAGAACTTGCCATAGCAAGGGAGTCAGCTACTATCACTTGCATTTTGGCAGACTCAAAGGCAGGCAGAGGAGTGGGAAATTCTATTTCGGAAAAAAAGGGACAGTTTCAGGTGTGCCTTGATTGGAAGCTGTTGGCCTGGGGAAGGTGCAGGCAGGCTCACTAGAAGTGAGGTATCCTATGTGACTGTTAGGGGTGAGTATTTGGTTTCCTCTGGTTGGTCCTAAATTAAAAGTGGGACCAAAAATTAGGGAAGCTGTCAGTTATTAACCAAGACTTTGTTCTTTTTGGCCAATTGTTTATTACAGGGGTTATTGGTTAGCTTCTAGGATTAGTCACTAGAGATAGTGGCCTGACTTCCTACAAGTGTGACACAGAAAGCAGGCTGGCTTCCTGGGCTCTTTATGTGGATAATAGTTTGGTTTCCTGGGCTGGTTGCTGCAGATTGTGGGTCAGAATTCTATTGTCATATATGGTCTGACATTGTCCATTTGTATATACAGTCTGTCACACAATTGATTTCCAAAAATGTTTTTGTGCCCCTTTTAAATTATGCTCATAGCTACGAATCATGGAGATTTGTCTGGCTCCACAGATCCTGAGGTGATCCACACGACATCACTCACAATCTGTGATTCTTCGAGGTTTGCTCCACGCTGTAACATTTCATAAAAGATACGGGGAACAGCTTAGATTGCATTCGGCTTTCAAATCAAATGAAGTATTGTGCTTGGCGGTACACAGATAAGTCTACGAAATAACAAATTTAAATGTATTTCTGCTCTGGGAAATATTCAATGAATTGGAAAAAAAGCAATACATAATGTAGTCAGTTTTAAAGTAGGTCTTGTTATATGGCTGCTCTGGTCCTTTTGGCAGAGCACACATTTGTTTCCTGTATGATAAATCAAATTCACACAGAAACATGGACTTCAGTCCCCAGCAGCTGTGAGAATGCAAGGCTTGCAGGACAGAGCATCCAACAAGCTTAAGAAAGTCAAACAGAAGATGCATAAAAGCGAATTGCAGTAAGAGTAAACACACAGGAGATAATAAATATTTATTTAAAAATCACACTTCTGTGTTTTTACGGAGAATGACTGTGGGGTTCTTCCTTCCCCAGCTGGCACTGATTTATGCAGGAGCAGAACCTCTTTGGAGCCAGTAATTATTTGTTTATGTTCTCCTCCTGCAATTGAATCTGAACTCCTCCGAGGCGGAAAGCGGTTCTGTTGCTGTTGCTGTTTCTGATTTTGTTGTAATTTATCCCTGTCCACACACTCTAATCCCTCTGCTGCAGAAACAAAGGAGAGTTTCTGATTCATGGAAGATGCTGTTAAACGTTTGTTAAACAAATAGGTGCAGAGAAATGAATGGATGAACGACTTTTGTTCCTTTCTCTGGTTTGTTCAAAATGCCAAGAAAACATTTTACATTCCAGAGCTTTTTTACCCTTGACATAGCCCTGTTTAGTATAGATTATGTACTTAATACATTAGATGTCTTTCTAATATTAAATTTGAGAAATGATATCGGTTGAAATATGCTATCCAAACTGAAACACAAGTGTATATGTCTCATTAGGGCTTTTTGGGGAAACTTCGTCCATAAGTAATTTATCAGTGAGGCTTTAAACAAGAAAAAGGAAACCATTTCGTGTATTTAAAGCAGAAAAGATTTAAACAACGTTGCTTATATATGTGATGGAGAAATTGAGAATCTGAACGTGTTGGTGAGGCCACCGAGGGATGAGCCACACAGGACAGGACTTTACTCCTCTGCAGGCTGGAAGCTCAAAGGCAGGAGACAGTCTCCAGAGCCCAGGGTTGGGGTCACCCGGTGGCAGGACAAGCACAGAATTCTGTCTGGATCCACAGAGGAGACTTAGCGGCTGACAAAGACTCCACCAGCAATAGACGGAGGGAAGAAATGCTCTGATTTTTCCCTTCTCTTTACCCTCTCGTTTCCTTCTGGAGCCTCCCATTGGCCAGATCCCACCAGAACAAAGCTGTCATGGGAGAATGGGAGATGAAGCCTGCAGAGATGGACCTGGTGCTAGAAAGTAGCAAGAAGATGGTGAAGAATGGGGTAAAGACCAACAGGTCCAGAAGCAGAACCTGTGGGAGATGCAGGTGGCAATGGTGAATATCTGTCAGTTGAGTGTGACTCAGAGGCTGGTTGTGATCAAGTTGTGAACTCAGTTGAGGAAATCCACTCTGGGGGGAGTTATCAGAAAAGATTGATTCCAACCCTTTTTCCAAAAACTGTGGAAGTCTGATCACATCCCCCAGATGTCTCCAAATTTTCATCAGGGTCCACGTTTCTTTGTCTTTGTTGTCAACATATTACCTCTATGAATTTGATTGTCTTCTGTCTGGTTTAAGATGGTCCTTACGTCATTGCCCTGGTATCATTCCAGACCCAAGAAATAATCCTTTCTGCTTTACTCCCTCTATCTAAGGCAATCACTAAATTGGTTGGAAGGTTCTTTCCTGGAATGCTGGGAGGGCTCACCTTGCACTCGGTATGAGTTGAAAATCACAATGACCTGTGTCTCCTTTTAGCTACCCTGACCCTGACAGTCTCTCACTAACTCCTCTTTACCAAATCAAACTGCAGTTTATTATTTTACCTGCTCTTTTCTCTTCTTCCCTTATCCTGTATTAATTCCTCATTCTTTGTCCTAGAAAGTACCTGGGCACTCACAATTCTTATTTATGTCAAGTATTTAACTCACTCCAGCTTTCATTGATAAACTCAGCTTTACATCCACCCCAAAGTGTTCTGTAGCTCAATAAGAATGCCTCTGTTATAGGACCTTTCCTATGGAAAACAGTAATGATTTTAAATAATTAATAAACCATTATTAACAAAACCATCTTGGCTCCATAAGGAGTATAGGGGAAGTAGAGTGTGTTTAGGGATAGATAATAAGATCTGGTTTTAGAAGTTTAAATTTCAGTTGCCTTAAGATGTTTTCATGAAACTGATCTCTATGCAGTTTGGAAATGTGGATTTAAACCTCAAAAAAAAAAAAAAAAGTCAAAATGCTGAAAGACATTTAAAAGTTGTTAGTGGTAGCTAAAGACATGGGGATGGATAGTATTATCTGTAAATGACACAGAGACGGTGAAGAAATTAGGCCTCATATTAGACCTCTGAGTGACACCAGATAAGGGGAGAGAGTGGAGGAAGAGGAGCAGACCTGAGTGACTGAGAGGTGAGCTGTGAGAAAGCGCTGTCAGTAAAGATGTCAGGGAGAGGGCCATGCTTTCAAAAGGCCAAAGAGCCCCCAAAACATATTTTAACAGCCTACTTAGAAAAGGTCCCTCGAATGAAAAGAAAATCATTGGATATGGCAAATTACAGGCCGCTGTTGACCTTGGCAAATGGAATTTCCAAAAAATAAGAAAGAAACCAAATTGATTTCAAGGAAATAACAGAGTTTGGAACTTAGACAATTAATGAAAGTTAAGGAAGTGGGTTCGGTGGCTCTAGATGGTTCTTTGTAGGAGTTTGGAAGAAAAGGGAAGGATAGAGATAGGTCAGCTGCATGAGAGGAAGAAATGATGAGAAGGTTCAGGAAAGATTTCTTTTAGAGATGATGACTAATAGAGACTGCTTTATGCTAAAGGAAGGGGGCAACCAGAAAGGAAAAAGGAGACACGAGATAGAAGTCATGCTTAATCGTGCAAGGTAAGATAAAGTCAGAGGCACTAGGAGGGGGATTGCCCCTCATCAGGAGGCAATGATATCCTCCTTGTCTGTGTAGAACCCATGGAGAAATAGCTGGGATACAAGGTCTTTAAAACTCCAGTAGTTGACCGCCTCCCACTTCTGCAAGGATCTGAAGGAGATCAGCAGGGAAGAGTAAGCAAATGTTTATCACTCTCTTTGATCTAGGAACACAGTGTGGAAGACTTGTGCCTGGTGGACCAGTCTGGACTGGATGTTAGTTGCACAGACTTGGTTCTGATCTGTACAGGACAGCCAAAGTGAATAAAATCCACTTGTCTTTAGCATCTTTCACACACCTAGACCTGCCCCTCCTTTTCATCCTCCACTTCGTAAGGAGAAGAATGAGATGCTTACTTCTTCAAGTCTTATATAGCGGGTCAAAGACTTGAATTTTTTTCCTCTGGGTTCTTTCCTGTCCATTCTGAAGTTCCAGATGTTGGTTTTGTGCAGATGTAGCCAGCTTTAGCTGATAACTGACTATATAAAAGCCAAAAGAATGTTCAAGTTGACCAGTCCAAAAGAAGAGGGATGATTATGACATGCAGAAGGAGGAAGTACTAAGCAGGATGCAAAAGAAGAGAAATCAAAGAGGAAGAACCCCAAGAAAAAAGATTCTCAAAGGGGTGCACCAAGTGGTTTCTATGGTTTTAATCTTTATGCTGAGAACACTAGTGATTGCACCATTATGTCACAATATTGACCTTGACTTTGAATCTTACCCTGATTATTCCAGATAAAGAAGGAAGTGTGGCATTAATTACACTAAGGGTTGTGGAGTGTAAAGGACTGTCGTAGCTGATCTCTGGGATGGAAAGGTGGTGACTGGGAAAATAGGAATATTGAATGGGAACAGAGAGAGGAGAGCCACTGAAGTAAAGTCACGAACCTTCATCCTATTCATTCATTCTTAGTCAATTGGAGAAATGTTTATTCAAGGCATAATATATGCTTATCCTTGGGCCTAGTAGTGAGAACACTCATGAAGTAATTTGCTCTGTGTTCTGGCAGAGTGTCCAGTCTAGTGGGAGTGGCAGCTAAAAATTAAGTTATAACATAAAGTGAAATATGAGATTATGGCCTGAATATAAGCGTTTACTCCAGCCTTGGGTGGTCAAAGAAGGCTTTCCTGAGAAAGTCATGTCTAATATGAAGACTGATATACCCACGAAGGTGAAAAGCTAGTACAGTTTACCAGGCCAGGAGAGGAGGGCAGGATGCAGATGAGAGAAGGCAAAGGTCCAGAGGGTGGGCACACGGGGGAAACTGACTCAGTCTAAAGCAAGGATGGTTGGAGCCCAGATTCTAGGAGGTGACTGCGTTTGATAAAGTTGCAGAGAGAAGCAGAGCCTAGATTTTGTCTTGAGGTAAAGGGAAGTACTTGAATTGATTTGCATTTTTAGATGAATCTTTCTCAGTTAGCTGGGGTAAAGATTGAAGGAAGCAGACCAGTCACCAGGAGCCTATTTAGGAGCACAGGTAAGAGGTGCCTTCACCAAGGTTGTATCTGAGAAAGTGGAGAAAGGTAAACAAAATTAAGCCATATTAAGAAGGTAAAATTAATAGAGGGATTTTTGGGGGGAAAACTTGGTGTCTTAGTCCATTCAGGCTGCTATAATAAAAATGTCATGTAATGTGTAGCCTATAAACAACAGAAATTTATTTCTCACAGTGTGAACACGGAGAAGTCCAAGATCAAGACATTGGCAGATTCAGTGTCTGGTAAAACTGCTTCCTGGTTCAGAGAGAGCCATTTCTCTCTGTGTCTTCGCATGGTAGAAAGAGTGAGGGAGCTCTCTGGGGTCTCTCTTATAAGGGCACTAATCCTGTTAAGAGGGCTCCACTCTCATGACCTAATCACTTCCCTAAGGCCCCACCTCTTACTACATCACATTGGGGATTAGGTTTCAACATATGAATTTTGGGGAGATACAAACGTTCCATCTATAACATCTGGCTATAACCTAGTTACACTTGCATGCATTTGATTGAAAATATACCTTTATCCTTGTCCAGGATATTTTGATTTGTATCAGAATGAATGCAGAGAGATTAAGTGGAGTGTGGCGTTGTAGTGTAACTGTAACCAGCCAGATGTTAATGTATGAATAAGTATCAAAAAACCATGATTGACTAAATATACATTTGGCTCAGAGTGACAATTTTTATATTAACTTACTAAGCATCTGCTGTTTCACATATTTCATCTCCCATCCCTTAATCTACATAATGAACTGTATCTGCATTTACATATGAGGCAAGGAAACCTCATGAGAATCAGGAAGCTTGGGTGGCTGGCCCAGAGTCAAGGTCAGGGGTGTCTAACTCCAAAGTCCGTGTGTTGGGGGCAAGTCCCATCCCTGATTCTTCATCCCGGGAAGAGCGCTCCTTAGCGTGATTCCCGGCTTCTCCCCGCTCTCCCCGCTGCGCCCAGGGAAGAGCCGTGTCCAGCCGGGACCCTGGGAAGAGCGAGCTGAGCTGCCCGGCGCCATCCTGTCCTGGCCTCTCTGGGGGCACCTGCCCGACCCAGTGAGTCTGCCCTGCAGACCCTGCCCTTGGCCTGGGCGGAGGAGGGAGAGTGGCTGGTTCCCGGGTTCAAGGAGCATCATTCAGGCTTTTAAGGGTTTTCGTATATTTTCTCTGTGGCCTGAGAAAAGCCAAAGGTTTCCCTTGAAATGCAGATGTGCTGGGTGCTTTCTCAGTCTTTTAGTCATTGTTTTGGAATGAAGATTTCTGAAGCATCAGGTATTAGCATCTGGCCCTGGCTTTGCAACTATCTATCCTCTGTGGGGTCACATTGGAATATATTTCTTAGAAATCAACCCAGTTTGCAATTTGAAAGTTAAATATTTGATTCTAGTAAATATGAATGCAAAAATGTACATGCAAAATATAAATGTAAATATTATGCCCTTAAAAATAATGTGGACCACTATAAAGATAAATAAAATGTGAACTATAATCATTTTAGTTTTCCCCTATTAATTCAGAATTTCCCTATTAACAATCATAGCATTTGGGTTGAGAGAAAACCCACTACATTTTGTACAAGCCCTAAAATAATTCACTATATTATAGGAGAAAATGTGTAGGAGAAGAGAGGCAGATCTCCTGCATGTTTATTTGAGCAATTTTCTTCCCCAATGAAACTGTCTTTAAAATTTTTACTAATGACTTAGAAAATAAATGATAACCGTTAAAACAAAAAACAACACGAACAACAGAACCACAAACAAACATCAAAAAACAGTAGAAAGGAGAAAGTAATGAATCATCAGACATTGAAATACTCGACACAGATAAGAAAAATTCGGTGACCTTCATTTTGTACTTTTAATATGCACACATTCATGTATACATATGCTATATTTTATATATAATACAAACATACAAATTATGTGTGCATGTGCAGTAAGGGACATAAGTAATGGAAACAATATGAGACATATTTCCTTACCAAGATACCTGAACAATGTAATTCAGTGTTAAATATCTCCAAATAGTTTCAATTCAAAATTCTAATATCTTATTCCAAAATAGCAGATACTTATATGGGGATAATTGTTAAACTTTCTGTATTATTTAAAAACAGTACCCAAGACAGAAAGAATAATGGCTACACAGAGATGTCTGCACCCCAATGTCTGAATCCCATGAATTTTTTCCATCATATCTTGTTCAGATGGCTCAGAGTTGTATTTCTTTTGCTTACCTGGTGCTCTTGGGTTCTATAATATGTCTACAATCACACGAGAATAGTGTTGCACGGTAATCTGCCATATAGAGCTATAAGTGTTGAAAATTTTGGTGAGTTTTTAAAGAAAGTTATCCTGTTTGTAAAGGCACAATAAAGGTGCATCTTTTTTTTTTTTTAATTTTATTTACTTATTTATTTTTGGCTGCATTGGGTCTTCATTGCTGTGCGAGGGCTTTTCTCTAGTTGCGGCGAGCGGGGGCTACTCTTCATTGCAGTGCATGGGGTTCTCATTGCGGTGGTCTCTCGTTGCAGAGCACAGGCCCCAGGTGCATGGGCTTCAGTAGTTGTGGCACGTGGGCTCAGCAGTTGTGGCTCACGGGCTCTAGAGCACAGGCTCAGTAGTTGTGGCGCACGGGCCTAGTTGCTCCGTGGCATGTGGGATCCTCCCAGACCAGGGCTCGAACCCCTGTCCCCTGCATTGGCAGGTGGATTCTCAACCACTGCGCCACCAGGGAAGCCCAAAGGTGCATCTTATAGAATATATTCAGTAGAGCTAAAACCAAATTTTATTTAGTACAAACCATATTCAGAGTCTCTGTTCTTTTGATTTTGGAAAAAGTCTAGCATGTCCAGTGGTTCTAGGGATTTCAACGTAACATTAAAAATTTGGATATATTTAATCAATAAATTTCAGATTGCTATAATAGTTTTAGAAAACTGTAAGGAATGCTTTATTGATGTGTACATTCTTATGTGAAACACATGGCTTCTCTTGTGCATGCTTTTAAAAATTAAAGAAATGTACACTTTAAAAAAAAGGGGATTTGCCAGATCTAATTAAATTTCTGGACCTTATGATGGGGTGATTCTCCTGTATTATCCAGGTGGGCCCAATCAGATCACATGAGCCCATAAAAGCAGAGAACCTTTTTCTGCTGAGGTAGAAAGGAATGTCAGAGAGATTTGAAGCCTGAGAGGGATTTGACATTGGCTTTGAAAATGAAGGCAGTCATGCACCAGGGAATTCAGGTGTCCTCTAGAAGCTAAGAATGACCTCCAGGCAAAAGCTAGCAAGGAAATGGGGACCTCAATGCTGCAGCCGCCTGGTGATGAATTCTGCCAACCGTCCTCAAGAGCCTAGGAGTGATGTTCCACAGTGTCCAGCAAAGAACACAGCTCTGCTGACACTTTGATTCCAGCCTTGTGAAAGCAGGAGCAAAAAAATCAGGCAAGCCACCTGGATTTCCAGCCCACAGAATTGTGAGGTCATAAATTTGTTGTTTTAAGCCTCTGTATTTTTGGTCATTTGTCATAGCAGCAAATGTGGAACCAACTCAGTACCTGTATTTTATTCTTTATATCTTTCAAAGCAAATGGAATATCCAAGCAGTGTGGTTTACCTTCCCCTAAGCAATCCTACATTCTTGACTAAAACACACAGCTGCAAGAAGGTATGTTTAAGAGTAGCACATTTGCCTCAGTGGCAATGGTTTTTCTGAGTGTAGGCAAGGGTACGATACGCTTCCACAAGCTTCAAATTCCACTACTTGTTTCAGAACATGGAAAGCCCGTATCAAGTTGTCCAAAATACTATGGAGACAATGAATACAAAACTAAAATGGTTGTGGTACACTTAGAACAATATGAGAAATACTCTTATTTTTAGCTCTACTTAAATAGATGTATCTCTGTTTAGATGAGGGCTTAATTTATAATTCATTGATTGGCAATTAGATTTCTTCGCTTTCCTTCAATGCGCCTCCTCTCTTAATGTCTAAATTGGTATATATGAATGCATTCTTTCTTCTTTTCATTATGTTTCTGGGACCTGTATTGGTAGGGTAACACAATACTGTACTTGCATTTTCCATACATCCCCAAAACAAAATCTTTTCAACTATGCCAGGATGAACATTTTAAAATTTCGCCCCAGCATTTACTAAAAGTACTTCACTTCTTCTAAACTCCATGCTCTGGAATATACCATTTTGGAAGTCTGAATTTTTTAATCTAAACATCACACTGATCTTTTAGTTTCAGTATTTTCTCAGAACCAACAACCTGGTTTCTCTTCAATGAGTAATAAATCAAAGGAACTTAAAGCTAAAACACTCATATTCAGCTTCACTGAAGGAGATACCTTTCTCACTGGATACAAAGCCTGGTCACCATACAGCAATATATACAGGGATTTTCATCCGAATATAGTGACCTTACAATGAAAAATACTCTAGTGTTCAATGTGGAATCTTAGTTTTGTCTTCCTTGTTTCTCTCTCAATTCTTTGTAGCACACACCTAACTGGAGAATGTTGGGTTGCCTTTCTGAGGCTGGAGGAAACCAGTGCAAGTCGATGGGTGTTGGTGTAGAGAGATTAAGACAGATGTAAGACAGGCCCTGTACAGATGACCCAGGTAACTTACCAGAGACGTCACTAATATGTGGAACTGCACTCTTCCCCACATTCTTCAATCAAGAGGTTTTAAAAATCCTTCCGGGTCTCTATTTCAAGTCAGTAAGGAAAGCTCAAGGCATAGTCCCTGCTGAAGGTGCTGTTCTTCTTGGAAATGAAAATATCTTGGCTTCTTAAAGTGTTAGAAATGACACTGAAATGCCTTTCTCAGTATTAGCAGGTATGTTCTCTTTGGCTCTGGGTTGAATCTTAGAACCATGGGGGTCGTAAAAGTGAAAATCCATAAAGAAACAAATCAGGAGGAATATTCTTCCAGTAGGATCAACTATATCAATATGTATGACACATATACCGATATGAATAGATAAAGGAGAGGCATTATTTGCATTTTCAGAAAAGAAAAAGCAGCCAAGACCAAGTAATTACAAGGCGGGGTCACAATGTCTGGGAGCACGGAGACCCTGACCCAGCTCTGCCTCTTCTTTGTATAGGTCATCTCCTGACACCATGACCGCGGTGGTCACCGTATGGAGCTGCAGAATGGACCCAAGACAAAGGCCAGCGGAAAGGTTGAAATGTCTCCATCCCTGTTTGCCTGGGCCGGTAGTTCAGCATCATCGACACAGAAACTCCCCCCATGTTGAGGTGCTACCACTGACAGCTCTTAGTTTGTGCCTCAAAAGTCTGTAGTTAATAGACTTTTCTAATGTGATCTTTGATGCTCATAGAATAAGGCAAGATTTCTCAAAATAATTATTGAATGTATCTATATGGGATGTCAATATTTCAGAATTGGAATCACATGTCAAGATGCAAGCCTGAAGAGGAAACCTTGGGTCTTGACTCCTGGGCACAGGTTCTCACCCATGGGACGTTCCAACAGTCTGTCTTCTTTCCTTGTTCCTGCATCTTTGCCTTCTCCCTAAGTGAATGCATTTCCTTCTTCTAGAGAAGTCCTGGATTGAAAGAAGCTGTCTGGGGGGATGTGAGCTGACAACACTCATTTTCTCAGAGAGATTAGGCAGAAGAGGTGGCCGTGATGAGGGTTTTCCTTTGCTCCACGGCAGCCCTTCAATGCCCGTGAGAGAAAGACCTTCCCCAGCAGGGGAGGGGTGTTCCGTCTACAAGGGAAAATAGTGCAGCCACGCTCCCCGGTTAACACTTTCAAATGAGCTCCCAGTGCCCAATTATGGGGATTCCTTCAGGGCAAAACAGAAACAGCAAGTTCATAAATTCTTCCAGTTTCTGTTGATTTTGTTACGTAAGTTGCTTTAACAGGTGTATGGAAGCAGAATCTAAAATGAGCAAACAGGCCTTTTCCAAATCATTTCTTTTTGAAAGTTATTGCCCAGAAGTGTTCAGCATCATATGTTCTGAAAGTACAAAGGGACTAAAGGACAGGCTGAAAAAAGAAGAGAGCAGGACGCCAGATCTTCACAGGTGGTTCTAGCGGACTTTCTTTCCAGCCACACCGCAAGCCCACACCGGCATTGAGAGCTGCCCGCGAGGTAAAGGTGCTGCAGGGCCAGGGCGAGAATGCACGCTGGGACGCTGTGTTTACAAGGGAGCCTATTTTTCCTTTTGCAGGGTTGCCACGTCATTTTCACAGGCTTTCGGGGCCTGTGGTTCAGCAAGACATGTGAGCGTGAGTTAGGGGAAATGCCAGGGTCTGTGTTTTCCTAGGAAAGTGCCTAAGACTCTATGTCCCTTCTCACCACCTTTCCCCAATCCTATAGAACACGCAAACACACACCCCCTTTCACACACACGCTCTCTCACACCCACCTACTCATACTCACTCACAGACACACAAATACACTCTCACGCTCTCCTACACACTTACACCCATCCGCCTAGTCACAACTACAATCTCACATTTTCATACACGGTTCACTCACGTCCACACAAACTCACAAGGTGCTCACACTCACAGACACACTTACACACTCTCATACGCACGCACTCACACTCTCTTACACTCGTCATCACTCAGCAAACACATTTTCAAACCTATGCTACAGACACACACACACTCAGCGGCATTTCCCACCCCACCTCTCCCTCCCCCTCCCCTTCACACACACACACACACACACACACACACACACACACACACGCACGCGTGCACTCACGCACTTGCCCCGCTCTGCTGACTCACCAGCCCCGGGTCTCAGCCCCAGCCTGTGTGGGACCCGCCCCGTCAGAGGCTGCTGGACGTGGAGGAAAGCTGAGACTCCCCGCGTCGCTCCTCGTCCCCGGAATGCCTGCATTCAGCCTCCCCCAGCTCAGGGGAAGTAAGGGCCGCAGAGAACGTGCACCCGCTCCGCCTGCAAGGCTCCCACGACAAGCACTGAGGTGCGCGTCTGTTGGGAACAAGCGGCTTGTGTGATTTAGTCTCACGTCAGTCTTCAGCTTTAAGTGTCAAGGATCCTGGCCTTGCAAGAAATACCCTTTCCCCAAGGTCCTCTAAAAAGCCCCATGGGCACCATTCTTGGATAAATATGGTCATTGTAACTGGCAAAGGGAAAAGCCAGGCACAGGGTCCCAGGGAGGTCAAAGGGTTCTGGGCTGGGAATTAGGAGCCGCGTCTTCAGGACCCAGCGCTGCCCACACACTCTGGGCGGTTGAGGGCCCGTCCCCAGCCTTTCCCACCGCCTCGCCTTTCCCCTCCCGTGCTGACGTGGGAGTGGGGAGGTGACAGAGCCAAGCCCAGCCAACCCCCTGCTCCTCCCAGTTTACTGAAGTCTGTGGTTCTCAGCTCTGACCTTATAGGAGCACTTCTGATTGCCCTTGACATTTGAGTCCTCTCCCTGATGATCTGCTAACAGCTTAGTGTGTTGACTTCTCCGTGAAGTGTGGCCTCTCTCTAGACCTTCGCCCATAGATTCGAATGACGGTCACCCTGAGCTACTCTGTGCAGAGAGCTGGTGCCTCACAGAGCAGAACTAGTGGAAAGGAAAACAAAAACAAAAACAAAAACAACAAAACCCAGCATAGAACAGCTTCAACTCTAGAGGTCAAGCAAAAGCAGCACAGGGCAAAAGCCATGAGGATTAAGAAGTGGCTACAAATGCTAAAGTGGCCGCCTTGGGGGAGCGGGCTGAAGGTCATCACGAGAAGCTGTTCTGCTGTGACTGTGCGTGGGATTCCTGATAACACACCCCAGGTCGTGAGCCCCGTGGAAAAGCATTAACTGAACGAAGGCCAGATTGGGGTTGGCATCCTTTGTTTCAACAAACAGGACGGCATTTCCAACTAAAAGAAATTCACGGACACCATTTACCAGCTGGGAATATTTGAGAAGACTAAACTCCCAGAACCTAGCTTGTTCTCATTTGTGTACCTCACACGATTCTGAGATAATCAAATGCAATATCGCACGTGACAGTGGCTGGGGGAATGTCACGTGTCATGTAGAGTGTTTGTCATACTTTTATTGAAGTCTCACTTTGGGGGTATCCTTTAGACGTCTTAATTTCTGAGCTGGATCCTAGAATTGTCTCAGGGTTTAGTGACCTGTCAACAGCGTGACAGAGAAGGTAGTAGGACTTTCATCTGTCCTGCTCACCTGATGAGCTATTATTTCATTGAACCCCTACAAGCTGTATTAAGAGATGCGTGCTTACACTCCTCCCGTTACCACAGGAGCTTCGTGGGTGTGGGCTCTTTGACAGCCGTGGAATCAAATGGTGTCAAATTGTGAAGAGTCAGGTCAGAGGTCATACTTTTTTCTAGTAAACATTAAACTTTAATTACTTTTAATATATCAATTAACATAATCAAAGGCATTGTGCCTCTGTTTCTTCATTATGGGGGTGGCTGCTTGAGAACCAGGGCTACATTGTATCATCTCTGTTATCATAACTTTCTGGCATATATCAGGCTTTAAAGACATACATGGAATAAGTGAATGATGAATGAATGAAATCAACAATATCCTGATTATGCTTCATGATCATTCATGGCTTCATCTATATCCACAGAAGGTCAGAGATGTGCTGGTCCAAACCCTGTGTTTTGGTTTAAGGAGGAAGAAATCCAAATGGATGGAGTTGACAAGCAAGGCTGTAAAACTACAAAGTTCTAGAAACAAGTCCTAAGGCCCAGCGCAGGGTTCTGTGCCTACCCCTCCCCACACTGCATTCTTCTGTTGATCCTGGGAACGTGGGGAGACTTAGCAAAGTGAAATAAGGAGAAATAAATCAACCAAGAATAGTGCTGACTGTGTTCACTAACAGCCTTGCACGGCTGCTGGGAACAGTCCTTGTGTTGACAGAGTCAGTTCAGATCCAAACTTACTTTTGTTTCCTGAGGCTTCTGTGTCCCAAGAGGTCAGGTTGGGCCTGAATGTGCCATTTCACTAGCATGCTTGGTGTCCCTGGTTGAGGAGTGAGGGTGACCGGGCCCTGAAGGCGTCCGCACCCCAGCACATCCTTCCCTGGGAGGTGACACAAAGCATCCCCTTCGCCCAACACAGAGAGGACTTTCGTGAGAAGAGGAATGAGCCTGGTTGCCTGCCCCGCCTCTGGCAGCTCTCCTGGTCCTCCGGGTGGGGCTGTGCCGCTTGCCTTGCATATCTCTTCCTGTTTGCTAAACTGCTCCAAGACAGAGTCCATTCATAAACTGCCTCACTTCAGACTTCTAGAACTAGCAGAAAAGAAAAAGCTTAAGTATGTGGCACGTGAGCAATCTGATGACTTTCCTTTCACGTATCTGCAAATCCACGTTGAGTCTCATCCCCTGAGAACACGTCCATAAACTAGCTCGTCCTCGGATGCTTTCACCTTCTGTGTGTGTGTGCAGCATCGCTCTTGCCTTAGTGCTTATTGCTGCACCTTCCTGGGTCTTCAGTGGCCCAGCAGGTGGCAAAGGAGCTCCCCTGCACAGCCCCAGACCCCCACTGGCGGGGCCCGGGGGCGGGCGGGCCTTCCCACGGCTGAGGCTCCCCCTGAGCATCTAAGCCCAGCTCCTCCCGGGGCCGCGGGCCTCACTGGCTCTTCTCCAGGGTTTGGAATCGTTCCTGGTGCTCGCGGAGATTCTCCTTCCTGGGATTCCAGTCGCATATGCACTTTTCTTTCCTGACTTAACCTCTCACGTCGGGTTGCTTTGTATTGGTCAGCAGCTTCCACACTTCCCGGAAAGGCGGCTTCTGTCCTGCTGGAGGCTAGCCGATTTGTCTGGCAGCCAAGTTAAACAAGGAGGTACTTTTAGAGCACTTTTGGAATTGTTCTTTTTCTCTTGACATTCAGCTTTCGTAATCATGAGAATTTAGATAACTGCAGCGTTTAACAGAAAGACCCTGGGGCTTTTGAGTTTCTGGAGTGATTCCTGTGACAGTAGCCACCAAAGGATGAGGAAAACGAGGAGAAAGAGATCCATTCATCGTGGGTAATTTGTACCAGGCAGCACATTTTACAGCATCTCAAGAAGACATCTTCCTGATCGGTGATAGAAACAAATGACATTTCTGGTTTCCAGATAAATCATTTACTAATTTCCTTGATTGCTGGGATGATTCAAGGGTCTGGTAGATTCTAAGGACTGGGCTGGTTCCTCATTTCCTGGCAATAAATAACCATTCCTGAAATTTTTATCAAGTAAATTTAACCTGCTGACTCCAAGAGATATTTCAGTTGTTTAATCCTTCTCTAGGAGGAAGAAATAGCAATGCTCAGTGCCTATCTTACTCTCTGCTTCCTCCCAAAATATTAACAAATATTAAATAATAATGAGTTTCCTTTTTAATTAAACTGGCTTCCTGTGTGGGGTGTGCTCAATGAGGCATCACAGCACTGATATACTGTGTAACACACATCCCTTTTATTCAAAGAAATTGGGCTGAAAACCTATACTCCCTTATTGTCACACCTTCTTTGCTCCACTAGCCTCCAGTAGATGAATATAACCTCCTAGTAACTAGTCTTCTAGATGGCCCTGATGAACAATGACCCAATGAACCATGCCTACTGGCATTCACACCCCTTGGGTAGCTCTCTCCTACATTAAGTCAAGCTGACTCTGTGTAACCAAAAGAATGTAGTGTCAGTGATGCTGTCTGGCTTCTGAGACTAAGTTACAAGAAACCTAAATGACACTATGAAACTTGTGCCATGATTTCTCAGACCACTTGAGCTGGTGCAATCCAAATGCCATGTAAGATGCTTGACCCCTTGAAACTACTGTGTATGCAAGGATCCCAAGATTTTTTAACAAATGGAAAGAGGTGCTTGGTCTACCCCCAGCTTTCCTATCTATCTTGGGTCCAGGACCGATGCCAAGCATGTAGTGAAGAGGGCTTCAGATGTCTCCAGGCTCAGCCCTGACCTGCCTCAACTGATGGGGACCCCAAGAAGGAGATGCCCAGATGAACCAGAACTGTGAATCAATTGCCAGAACTGTGAGAGATGACAACAAATTGTTTTAATCCAGTTAGTTGTTACTCAACAATAGATAACCAGAACTTCATAACTGATTCATTGGGGGAAAGGTACATCTGAGTATTCACAAAACCTCCTTGAGTTTGGTCCAATGAAAGTACTAACTTAGTTCATCCACACAATTCCTATCCTTTTAGTAAATGGCCTATATTGAAATTCTTAGTTTTGGCAAATGACATATATATATACATATATATATATATCATACAGTTTCTAAAATGGCCTACAACACAATATGATCTTTGTAGTTGTCATATAAACTTTCTTGAAATCTCGCCATCCTGAAAGGCATTTGATACAGAACACTGATACTCTCTTGGATGCAGAATTTGTTGAATACCCTGTTTGAATTTGTTGTTGGCCTCTTAGAATTTCTGCTGTCTTATAGATTCAAAGCTGTTCTTTGCATCTTTGGAAAAGGTAATACCATTCCTTGAAGGGTTTTTACAGAATGTAACTTTTGGTCAAGTTCATGTGACTCACATACAAGGAAAAAAGGCTGCTTTGAGACTCTCATCTTAGAATCATGACATTTAATGCCAAAGAGAAACATGGAAATAGTCCAATCCAACAACACAAGCTTTCTTGATCCTCTAATCCATTTTCTGTACTCTATGGGGAATGTTCTTTTAGATTCCGAAGTAAATTTAATCATGTCTTGCCCTTAATAAAAGCTTCCAATGATTTTTTTCAGTGCTTGCAGGATAAAAAGAACAAAGACCTTAATACACGCACGATATCTCTGCATGGTCTCATAATATATTTTTTATTAAATAAAAATATTGGACCAATCCCATATTCCAATGGAAAAAATCCAACAGCCTACAGAAATAATTATACATGAACTAAAAATCCAAATATAATGAAATTCTCTCATCTCTCCCTTTTTCTCTCTCCTGTTTACTTTCTGATTTTAACCAGTAATTCCAGAGTAAAAATATAACCCACTTTACTGATGGGCTCTGTTTTCCCAAGAGGGCTGGCACATTTTCTGTCATATGTGGAACTTTGCCTTTTGTAACATCCCACGTATGTTTAATTGGATACCTTTTATGTGATGTTGATGGTTTTTACACAAAAGACTGAGACATTGATGTGCAAGTCCACAGCATTCCTGTCAGTTTTCCATGAGCCAGTAAATCACATTCACGGAAAGCTGCTATTGAAGCTTTGCTCACATGGGCTTGGATGGGGGCTCACGGGGGACATCAGTGTAGAAAAGGAATGTTCTTATGATTCACCTCACCCAGAAACAGATGAAAGTGAGGCCTTGATATCTCAGAAAAATTATTGCAACTTACTGCATAAGTTAGTTGCCTTCACTCTTATGAGTCTACTTAAGCCTTAAGATGTAGACATTTGTTGCTCATGGACTTTAATGAGAGAGCAGCATTGAAACAATTGAGGTAAAACTGCACCCTGGTTGTCGTATCTGATGCTTTTAATCATCCTTCACTCCTTGTTAATGCCCATTTCTCATGCTTGATTCTGTTCCAAACACCCCAAGGGATCCTGGCAGATATTTCTCTCTGGTGGGCTCGCTGGGCTGAGGTCCTCACTCATTGTCATCATCACTGGACGAAACTCAGTGCAGAGAGCTTCCTGCACCCAAGTGCAATATGGGGGCCAGGCTGGAGCCTGGCCTTTATGTTCCCTGCCCAGCTCCCCCTGTGAGGTCCACATCCTCACACAGGGAAATAGCAAATGCACCACAACAGAACTGAACATCAAACTGGGGTTTCACAGGACTGAATTACTATGGGAGATGCCAGCAGCACTGACCTCCATGGAGAAAGTAGATGTTTAAAAATTCTGAACAGGGCTTCCCTGGTGGTGCAGTGGTTGAGAATCTGCCTGCCAATGCAGGGGACACGGGTTCGAGCCCTGGTCTGGGAAGATCCCACATGCCGCGGAGCAACTGGGCCCGTGAGCCACAACTACTGAGCCTGCGCGTCTGGAGCTTGTGCTCCGCAACAAGAGGGGCCACGATAGTGAGAGGCCCGCGCACCGTGATGAAGAGTGGCCCCCGCTTGCCGCAACTGGAGAAAGCCCTCACACAGAAACGAAGACCCAACACAGCCAAAAATAAATAAATAAATAAATAAATAATAAAAATAAAGGAATTCCTTAAAAAAAAAAAAATTCTGAACAGTGCACAGCATTTAGATTTTAAAGCATCGTCTCCCTTTGCCAGTGTTGATTCTGAAACCCTGCACTGGCATCTGGCTCTCCCTTAAGGGGACTGACATCTCCAGGTTGGTGCTCTGTACACACCTGACTGCCAGGAGACACCTGCATACAGGATGGTTCCCTCCACGTGGGTGGTCATTAGGTGTGCTCCATGGCGCCTAGAACACTTTTCACTTTAATGACCATGGAACAAAGGCAGAACATTTCTTTTCAGCTTAGAGTTCATCATCTCGTACAGTTTCTCTTGATGTTAATTCCTCAACCGATTTTCCTCAACGCCTGTTGTAGTTCTGTGAACTAGGAGTGTAATCTGGGTTGATAGTATGAGTCAACAGTTACATTTTTAAAATCACAGGCAGGAAAACATGGTAGACTTGGCTACCAAATAAATCTAAGTAGATATAACAGAAGTAGTTCCTAAATTCACTATACCTTACCCTTCTATGGTTAATACTTAGCATACCTTGGAGGAGAGTCATTATATATTTGCTATAGGCAGACACTTATATTATTGTAAAGTAACATTTAACTTGGGCTTCTTGAGAGTTGCTCCTCTCACCCCATATCTTTGTGTTTAACATGGGTAATATGGGGGAGCATCTGGTGTCAATGATACAGGTGTAGCTCTCATAATTCACACGAGCCAAGGTAATATTTGTGTCTTCATGTGTTTTGGGGACATATCTGTTCCACAGAACTTTCTTTTTCCTTATCCATGAGTATAGTTTATCAGCTCCAGGTTAGTAAAACACCTATAAATTGTAATCTGACATGAGGTGTTTTACAAGCCATCTGTTACTAGTTAGAGTGGCTTCATAGTATCCCTTTGTTTATTGTATATCAAAGTTGATGGAGTGCTACCCTTAGAACCTGACCCTTCGTCACTTGCATTCTAATAACTCTTTCATGAGGGGATAATAAAGGGTTGGTATGGAAGCTAGTATGTGCCCTGATGGTGTCAGAGAGTAGAAAGGGCTGGAGTTTAATTGAGTAAAGTCTTCTCTGAACGTCCATTATGCCCCAGGAGTTGTGTTCTGTGCCAGGGAGACAGAGATGGAAGACTCCTGTGCTCTAGGAGTTCACTGCTCAGAGGAACAGATAGAAAAAACAATGGAGACACAGTGTGATAATCATTATGACAGTGGTTGAACAGGGTCTCATATAGAAGAACCCCCAGCCCTCTACAGTGAGGGTCAGCTAGGTGTCTTAGAGGAAGTGACACCTAAACTTGAGGTTGGGAAACAACAGGAATAAGCCAAGCCAACCAAACAAAAAGTAATGAGCCAAATTGGGCTGGGGAGAGAGGAACAGACCCAGTGCACAGAGACCAAATAGCACCTTAGCAACAGCCTGGGAGGCAAAAAGAAACTTAAAACATTTATAATTTGCATATCTGGGGTAAGAGGTACTTTTTCTCTTTTTAAAAATATTTTATTTATTAATTTATTTGTTTTTTATTTTTGGCCGCGTCGGGTCTTAGTTGCAGCATGCGGGATGTTTGGTTTAGGTGCAGGGGCTCTGTAGTTTGTGGCAGGCAGGCTCAGTAGTTGTGGCACACGGGCTTAGTTGCCCCGTGGCCTGTGAGATCTTAGTCCCCCGACCAGGGAGCAAACCTGCATTCCCTGCATTGGAAGGTGGATTCTTTACCACTGGACCACCGGGGAAGTCCCTACATTTTCTTTTTTTAACTAATTTTTATTAGAATATAGTTGACTTACAATGTTGTGTTAGTTTCTGCTGTATGGCAAAGGGAATCAGTTACACATATACATAAATCCACTCTTTTTTAGATTCTATTCCCATGTAGGTCATTGCAGAGTATTGAGTGGAGTTCCTTGTGCTCTACAGTAGGTTCTTATTAGTTATCAATTTTATATATAGTAGTGTGTATATGTCAATCCCAGTCTCCCAATTTATCCCTCCCTCTGCTTGGTAACCATAAGTTTGTTCTCTACATCTGTGACAAGAGATATATTTTTATTTGACCCCAAGCTTATCTCAGTAATCCAAAATCAAGAAGGCCAGCCCTATATGTATTCACTCCTTTCCTCCAGACCTCTGCTTCCAGGTACCCATGAAATAAAATTTTATTTTCTTGGGGGCAAAAGGAAATTTTTGACTTTTAAAGGGCAATTCTCATGCATCTCTCAATCCTCATCGTGTAAATATTTACCCATGTTATTTAGAATACTCTTGGTAAGCGCCTAGAATGAGAGCTAGACCACCCAATTCTAACTGTTTCCTTGGTATAATTGTCTTTGTGTGTGTCCTGGTGTTTGAGGGATTTTTTAAAAGCCTTTCTCATATGAAGAGTTCAAAGCCCTGTTGAACCCAACAGGTGACAACAAAATCTTTGACTTGTGACATTTACAGAGCTGTCAGAACTTGGTGTGCTGCAGAAGATAAACGACTTAGATGGTCTTTCTTTATCCAGGCTGATTTAGAAGATGTTTATAGACAATTTAGTGTCTCTTCACAATGTGGAACAGTTGATAGTAAGTAGTTCTTCCTCTTTTTTATCATAGGTAGAAAATGAGAAATAAAAAATGAATTATAAGAGAGAAAAAGAAGCAAATATATCTCATCAGAATGTACATGCTGTCACCCTGGTTTTCCCTGGTGGTTTTCAAATAAATTCTCCACTTGGATTCTGGAAGAAGAGTCTGCAGAGAAGTCTCAGTGGTATAGAAAGGGCATTGATCCAGCACTTGGTTCCATTTTTGATTGCAGCCAGGTCCTGCTGCTAACTCACTGAGGGTACTCAGTGCAAAACAGTTTCCTCCTTACTTCAGAAAATGAGGAATTTGGATTAGATAGTATATCTAGGATTCTTTCTGTCCTAAAATTTTGTGCATCTAAGCCAGTGTTTTTTGTGCTTGTGTTTTTTGACTGCTTTTGTTTTTCCTCTAAATTTTCCCCTTTCAGGTGAATGTCAGGAGGTATAATTACCATGGGAAAAATACAGTTTACTGGCCCTAACTACATGCTCACTCTCATTGTAAGCAGTTAAATATATCAACTCATTTAATTCTCCCGGTAACACAAGGAGGTGGATACTACTTATTATCCCCAACTTAGAGAGGACAAAGCTAAGGCCAGGGGAGGCTCAGTAATTGCCCAAGGTCATATCCAGAGGTGATGAACGGAGATTTCAACCCTGGCATATCTCCAGATAGAGTCTGTATGGGGATTCTCTGTTTCTGTAACACTGGGAGGGGACCGCAGGGAGGAAAGTGGTCAGGCTGACATATGTTAGGAGGGTCATTGGTTATATCAGCACCCCTGGCAGCTTTGGACATCAGACGTTTCTCCCATATTTGCCAGGGTCCCCAGGGGCCACGGGTGTGGGTAAGAGACTGGCTCTTGACTGGCTTTACTAGCCAGGGAAGGAGGGGTTTGTGCCATTCAGAACACCTCCAGCTGAATGTACATAAAAAGCAGGTGCAGGCCAAGGTATGAGGAATAGGCCAAGAGATAAAGGTCTTTCATAACATAACCAAATCTTCCAACAGATTCCTTTAATCCAGAGGAGTCTGACAAAGTACTAAGTACTTTGTCCCACAAAGTACTAAGTGGGAACTAAACCCTCATCGTATGCCTAACGGGACTCTTCCTAGTTGTTGCCTTTATCAAAGTTTGCCTTCAGGGGCTGTGTCACATGGTCCTAGTCACCTAAACTTCTCCACAACCCAGGTGGCAAGTGTCATCCATCCCAATTAGTACTGCTGATATTGAAGCACCACAAAAATAAATAAATTATATTTATTTATTTATTTAATTTTTTAAAATTAATTTTTATTGGAGTACAGTTGCTTTACAATGTTGTGTTAGTTTCTTGTTGTACAGCAAAGTGAATTAGTCATACATATACATATATCCACTCTTTTTTAGATTTCCTTCCCATTTAGGTCAGTTTTGTGAATTTTAACTTACAGTATTTTCCTGCTGCCTGAACGTCCCCACCAACAGACTGCGAATACCCCTCCCAGGGGACCAACTTCCCCTCTTGCCCTCCACTGACTGTGACCTAATGACATTCACATGCACCAATGAGACCCCCTCGTGCCCTTTGCTCGTGTACTTCACCTTGACCCCGTTAAAGGCACTGGCCCGGGTCCTCACTCTGGGCTCCCCCACTGCTGGGTGGAGTCATCTCCCTTCATCCTCCCTCCATGTGGCCCCCTCATGATGTATGGTAACTCTGTCTCTCTAGGACCTGTAGTAAGATACATTTTGTGTTCCTGCATCTCTCCTGTGTGTCTTCTTCTGGTCATACCTGACTGAGCATCCATGAAAGAATAAAAAACATCCTCCCTCCTTCCTCCAAGCCAGCAGCATTGTATTTCTCTGATCTATCTTCTGTGGTCACGCAGTTCTCTGACCACAGCCTGGAAAGGTTCTCTGCTTTCAAGGACTTATTTCATTAGATTGGACTCACTCAGGAAATCCAGGATTTTCTCCCCATCTCAAGATCCTTCATGTAATCACACCTGCAAAGCCCCTGGATTTTCATGTAAGGTGACATTCTCAGGACCAAGGCATTAGAATGTGGACATCTTTGAGGGGCATTATTCTGTGTACAACACAGATTTATAGTAAAAAATACAATAACTCTCACTAGTGGGGAGTGCAGGTATATATATATATTACACATAAAATTTGAGGACCAGGTTGTCTGTAACAGAAGAATCGAGGACCCTGGATCACCTGTGACTGGAAGCTGTGGTAGCTAATCCTCAGGTAACAAGGATGTGCCCTCATCAGTACAGCAATATCCTTGGAATGGCCACAGGCCATGTGTAGGTTTGTTACTCTGAAGCTGGAAGTGGCAGTGTTCTCTGTGACTGTCTCCTTCCATAGCTCCCCAGGTTGGACTCCTGTGTTGCTGACTTAAGGGAAAGCTGGACTAGACTAAAGGCCATGTTAGCATAGGGCACATCTGCTGTTTAGATGAACTCAGGTATATATGGGGTTCCCTGGTCATCGGATTAGAAAGGACTTAAAGAGTAGAATGAGTCCTGGTTCGGACCCAGTGAGTTCTTCAAGAATAGAGAGAGGGCTTCCCTGGTGGCACAGTGGTTGAGAATCTGCCTGCCAATGCAGGGGACACGGGTTCGAGTCCTGGTCCGGGAAGATCCCACATGCCGCGGAGCAACTGGGCCCGTGAGCCACAACTACTGAGCCTGCGCGTCTGGAGCCTGTGCTCTGCAACAAGAGAGGCCGCGATAGTGAGAGGCCCGCGCACCGCGATGAAGAGTGGCCCCCACTTGCCGCAACTAGAGAAAGCCCTTGCACAGAAACGAAGACCCAACACAGCCAAAAATAAATAAATAAAATAAATAAATTAAAAAAAAAAAGAATAGAGAGAAATGCAGGTTGGGGTATGAATGGAGGTGAGAAGAAGTGCACTGTAAAAGGGAGAGCAAAGGAAAGGGAAGGTGAACAGACTGTAAATATTTACTCACTCCTACTGTACTATATGCCAGGTTCAATAGTCACAGTGTGAGGAAACAGATCAGAGGTTATTAGCCCAGGGTCATAGAGTTAGAAGTCACTTTTTAAAAAAAAATAATTTTTATTGGAGCATAGTTGATTTACAACGTTATGTTAGTTTCTGCTGTACAGCAAAGCGAATCAGTTATACGTATACATATATGCACTCTTTTTTAGATTCTTTTCTCATATAGGCCTTACAGAGTATTGAGTAGAGTTCCCTGTGCTATACAGTAGGTTGTTATTAGTTATCTATTTTATATATACTGTAGTAGTACGTATATATCAATCCCAATCTCCCAGTTTATCCCTCGCCCCACCCCGTTTCCCCCTTGGTAACCATAAGTTTGTTTAAATACATCTGTGACTCTATTTCTGTTTTGTAAATAAACTCATTGGTACCATTTTCTTAGATTCCACATATAAGCGATATCATGTGATATTTGTCTCTCTCTGTCTGACTTACTTCACTCAGTATGACAACCTCTAGAAGTCACTTTTAATTCCTAATCCACTCCCCCACCCCCATCTCTTACCTCTGGATTCTTACCCTGCTGGGGGCCCAGCCCAGAGCCCAGCCTCCTGGGGCTTGTGTGGTTCACTCCACATCACTGCTCTCATGCTTTTGTAACACACATCACAGTTTCTAATCATTTCCCTATTGATTTACTTACTTACTTGTTTGGACAATCTACTCCAATGGACCTAGAGCTTCAGGAGCACCTAGATCAAGATAGATGCTGTAGGGTTTGTGTCTTTGGGATCTAGCATGGGTCTCCCACACCCTAAGCACCTGGTGGATAATCAGTTGACTGGTGGTCTGAGTGAAGAGGGGACAGAATAGAATTCAGGGAAAACACAGAGGTCTGATGACATTTTCTAGGCTTCACTTGTCCAATCAGTTTTAGGAAAGAAAAGGGTAAACCACCAGTTAGTCAAGATGGACAATTTTTTATCCTGCGAAAATTTTCATTTTGCCTCACTTTTGAGAAGTGGTATAAAACTACACATCTATGAAGCAAGTAAATTTGCTAAAGTAATGGAGACTTTTATAAAAGTAATGAATATAATTTTATTGGTGGAAATTTTTATGTTACCAAATAGGACAAATCAAGAGGTCGTGTGTAGCTATAATTATCTTTTGATTAGGCCGTATTTGAGGTTGTTCCTTGAGAAAGTGAATGTGTTGGTGGCCTGGCCAGAGGCTGTGGCTTTCTCCTTCGTTGCTCCAGGTGCTTATGGCTATTTATCTCGGATGGCCAGCAGGTGCTGGTCCCACAGCACAGAGCATTTCAGTCTGCATTTTCTAAGCTTCCACAACACTAGTATTGTAAATTCCAGTTCTTATTCCTTCTGTGTGAGCTTGTGATTAGGAAGACAACCTCTCCACTTTAAAAAGTGAAGTAAAAGAGTCTGCAAAGAGGTATAATACGAGAATAGTCAGGTGGTCGCATGTGAAATACGTCTGCCAGATGCAAAATTGCCCAAATTGTAGACCCATGAATGGTTAGAATTCCCACAGGTGACATTCTAGAACATTCAGCACCATGTGTCTTAGTCAGATTCGACTTGCTTTGATGGGTCCATTTTTTTTCTCTCAAAGAATTAGGGATTTTGAGTAACACTGTGTGACCTGTGGAGGAAGGCAGGATAGGGACACACGAGTGAAAGAAAGGCCCACTCTCCAGCTCCAGTTAAGCTTTAATTGTATTTTATCTTACTACATCGTGTGCATTAATGCGAACTGCCTTAAAGCCTTTCTGAAAGTACATATTGTGTGAATCAATCAATGGCTTAATCAATCAACAAGTAAACCATAAACAAGGAGCTGCTCTGTGTGACCTGTTTGAATTTGAATTTTCTGTGTTACAAGCTATTTAAATTAATGACTGAAATGTAAGTAATTTCAAACTGTCCTCAGGAAAAATATATGTAAGTAGGAAATATTCCAATTGCATCAGCATTTAGCTCTGCCATTGATCAGTGGGGAAAAAATAACTCAGGATGAATTTTCTGGATTAATTCCCCTGTTATAAATGATAACTTCTGAAAAAGTACATATCGGGAAACTAATGAAATATTTGGTACAATATTATATGATTTTCCACCAAAATCTTTTTAATTACAAAATGCTATTATTCTAATGACTGTTATTTTATAGTGTATTTTAAGTGGTATTTTTAGCAAGACTTTATAGCTTCAAACAAAATGAAAATATAATTAAATGCAGACAATGATCTTAATAAAAGTATTGATACATGTAAAGGAATTAATATTAATTTTTTGTTTTGTATATTAAATTGCATTTACATATTTCATAGTCTATTCATCAAAGAGCAGCATGAACAGAATGATAATTTTATCCTTTTTATGTTTTAGTGAAATAATGTTTTTGTGGTATAAAATTTTGCAATTTTAATAATAATAGAGAATTTCACTCTGAACTTTCTATATTTTGTCTGTGGAATGATCAGATAATTACTTTTTACTCTTAATCTTAATTCTAGACAAAATTTCAGGTCAATTTTCTTTTCGATTTCTCAATGTTTTCATATTAAAAAATAAGTATTTTTTTGATAATGCAAACATAAATATTTTAAAAGTCCCATTTCATATTTATTCACTATATGAAGGATCAAACTGAGGACTTTGAGTAGAAATCATTTATCTTCTGTAGCTGATTACACAGTTACACAATATTATTAAATTAGAGAACTAATTTAATTTAACATAACAGAATATAATTAGAAAATAATTTGAATTTTTATCTGAATAACTCAGAGATCACCATATAAACTTTCTTTAACACTTGTGAACAATTAATATAAGATGCCAGAAGGGATGAGTTTTGACAACTGAATTTAGATTTTCTGGTTTGTGTGTGTATATGTGTGTGTGCGTGTGTGTGTGAGAGAGACAGAGAGAGAGAAGAAATCAAGGAAAAGAGAGAGCAATGAGACCTGGTTGGAGGTTGAGGACATATATTTGCATCTTGTCTATTTAAGTGCAAAGAGGTTTTTGGGTTAGTCAATAGTGATGTACCCACATATGACAATCACTTCAAAAAGACTCTAAGTAAAGTATTAATCTGATTTCTTCACATATTGCACCAAAATTTTTAAATATTTTAAAAAACATTTTCTGCAATACATTACTTCACGTCAGGCTGTGGTTAAATGTGACATGACCTTTTAAAGAGATGGTACAATTGGGAACTGTCTTTTCAGAGAATTTCCTTTGACCTGGGTTAACTCCACAGTGAGAGTGGCCAGGTGTGTGGAAGTCTCCTTTTTCCATGGACACCAGGCTCTACAGAAGCACTCTCAACAAAGATAGTATGTTTCTCTAATATCAGAAATGTCTTCCTTTCCTAAAACTCTTCTTAAAATTACCATAGTGTTGTCCATTAAAATATCTGACTACCGATTTGATGCCTGATTTGGGGTGGGGGGGGACACCTCTTAAAGAGAATCAAGTTTCACAAGGGATCCAGATTTTATACCCTCCTTTTCTGCTAAGAAGTCTTACCAAGTGAGCAAAGACTCCAAAAAGTATAAAATCTCTATTACATAGATATTTAATAACGTGCTTCTGGATATAGTCCTATAAGTTACTCTTCAGTGTTGGCTAAAAGCATAATATAGTGTTCAATGAAGATATATTTAATATCAGGACTTATAAATACTGAATTGCTTATTTTTTTTCTTTTCAAACCATATACATCACACTAGAAAAAAAATAAAAACCACCAAGAAAACTGTACATCCATCTCATGGCACTTTAATCACAGTATTTAAAAAGTGAGTTTATATTTAAAATTTTATTCTTTTCCTTACTTGTATGAAGGTTAATCTATGAAGTAGCATAAAAATCAAAGTAGAATCAGAGACTCCTGTTTTCTGGTCTGACATGTAAGGAGTTCAGAATTCGCCACTACTTCCTGACAACGTGTGAAAAGCTGAGCAATCTGAAAAATCAACAACTCTTCTTAGATCCTTCAGAGATGTGAGATCACAGGGCAAACTGTTGCCTCCAAAATTGGAAAGACAGGCAGATGCAGAGAATCACAACTAACCTACACAGAAACCCCTGAGCAGAAACCTCCCAGGGAACCAGTGCTAAGGTAGGAAAACATTAACAGTAATTGACAAATTGCTGGAGACTAAGTATGGACAGATCTGTGAGTTAAAAACTTCATGGGGCCATGGTCATAGGGAGGTCCCCATTTGTGAGCTTTATTTCCTAGAACTCTAACAGATTCTCACAGTGGAGATCTAAGAAAAATCCCCTTGGCTTCCAGCAGGGAGAGAGGAAAAGTAAGCATCTTGAAATACATCAGAGCATTCTGTCTTCTTAACAAGGTTTGCCTTCAAGAGCAATTATTTTACCAGAGCCTCCCTTACTGGGGTTTTATTAGAGCCTAACAAGCCTGGGGGAAGGGAAATGCCCAACTCTAGTTCCCTCTAGCTTTGAACATGAGGAAAGGGAAATATCCAAGTGCAGCCCCCTCTAGCCATCCTGTCCCACCTAGGAGGGGAATAATAACTGAGAAGCACTGGTGGAAGTTCACAGTCCAGGGGCACTTGCTCAACCAAAGACTCAGAACTAATCGTAGAACTATAGAACACTTCCCTTCCCTCACACCTTACCACTGCATTACTAAAGATCTATTTACTGCAGTTCCTTTTACCCAGTATCATGTCCACCTTTCAAGAAAAATTATAACGCAAACAGAAAGGTAAAAAACACAATTTAATGAGTCAGAGAAAGTGTCAGACAGAGACCCAGATATGGCAGGGATGTTGGAATTGTCAGACTGTGAACTTAAGACAACTATGATCTATAGAATAAGGGCTCTAATGGAAAGAGTAGAAACATGCAAGAACATATGGGTAATGTGAGCAGAGAGATGAAAATTCTAAAGAAAAAAATCAAAGCAAAATGCTAGAGAACAAAAACAATGTAACAAAAGTGAAGAATGCCTCTGATGGCCTCATTAATATACTGTACACAGTTGAGGAAAGAATCTCTGAGCTAGACGATATGTCATGAGAAACTTCCAAAACAGAAAAGAGAACAGAAAAAAAAGGCAAAAAATAATGGAACAGAATATCCAAGAACTGTGGGATAACATAAAATGTGTAACATATGCATAAAAGAATACCAGAAGAAGAAGAGAGAGAAGAACAGAAGAAATATTTGAAACAATAAGGACTGAGGATTTTCCCCAGTTAGTGTCAGATTGTAAACTACAGATCCAGGAAGCTCAGAGAACACCAAGCAGGATAAATGTCAATAAATGTACACCTAGGCATATATTATTCTAACTTCAGAAAATCAAAGATAAAATCTTGAAAGAAGCCAGAGGAAAAAACACCTTACCTAGAGAGGAGCAAAGATAAGAATTACATATGTCAGCTCCTCAGAATCCATACAAGCAAAAAGGGAATGGAGAGAAATATTTAAATTGTTGAGAGAAAAAAACAACCCACCAATCTAGAACTCTATGCTCAGCAAAATTATCTTTCAGAAGTGAAAGAGAAATAAAGATTAACTTAGACAAACAAAAATTAGGGGAATTTGTTGCCAGTTGACTTCTTGCAAGAAATGTTAAAATAAGCTCTTCAAGGGGAAGAAAAATGATATTGTTCAGAAAGTAGAATCTACCCAAAGAAAGGAAGAGTATGGAAGAAGGGATAAGTTAAGGTAAAATAAAAACTCTTATTTTTCTTACCTTTAATTCATCTAACATAACATTTCGTTAGAAATAATAGCAACAATGTATTTGATTATGTATGCAAATATATATATCCTTATGTATAAGTAAAATGTATGACAGTAATGATACAAGGGATGGGAAGGAAGAATTAGGAATTTGTTGTTGTTATAATGTACTTGCACTACCTATAAAGTGGTATGGTGTTATTTGAAAGTGGAGTTGAATCAGTTGTAAATGTATATTGCCAACTCTAGAGCAACCACTAAAAAGGTAAAGAATAATATGACTGATATGCTAATAAAGAAGAGAAAATAGAATCATATATAATGCTCAATTAAAACAAAAAAAAGGCATACAAAGAGTGGAAGATAAAAATAGGGACAAACACAAGGATGACAAATAAAAACAGAAAGCTTTGTGTGAAGGTGGTCAAAAGGCACAAACTTTCAGTTACAAGATGAATAAGTTCTGGGGATGTAATGCACAGCATGGTGACTATAGTCAACAATACTGTATTGCTTATATGAAAGTTGCTAGAAGAGAAGATCTTAAAAGTTCTCATGACAAAGAACGTAATTAGTGCCTATGTGAGGTGATGGATGTTAACTAAATTTTTGAGGTAATCATTTCACAATATAAACATATATCAAATCATTATGTTGTATGCCTAAAACTATACAAAGTTCTATGTCAATTATATCTCAATAAATATGGTAGATATTAATCCAACTACATCAATAATCATTTTAAGTGTCAATGTTATAAGTATACCAATTAAAAGAGATGTTCATAGTGGACCATAAGACCTAAGTCTGCTGTCTAGATGAAACCTATTTAAAATATAAAGACAGATATAGATTAAAAGTAAAGGGAAGGAGAAAGAAAAAAAAAAGTAAAGGGAAGGAGAAAGACATACAATGTTAGTACTATTCAAAAGAAAGCAGAAGTAGCGGTATTAATTTCAGACAGAGCAGATTTCAGCACAAGGAAAATTATTAAGGGTAAAGAGGGGTGTTATATAACAATAAAGGGTCAATTCTCCAAGAGGTTATAGCAATCCTTAATGTGTATGCATCTAAAAACAGAGCATCAAAATATATGAGGAAAAACTGATAGAAATACAGGAGAAATAAATGAATCTATTATAGTTGGAAACACCCCCTATCAGAAATAGACACATGCTACCCAGCAGGCATAAAATCTGGAAGGACATAGTTGAATTCAATAGCACCATCAATCAACTGGATATAATTGACATCAATTGACTACTTCCTCCAATATCACCAGAAGACAAAGCTGGCTAGAGTTGCCAGGACAGAGAATCAGAGAGGAAAGAGCCCCGTAGAAAGAAAGAAACCCAGAGGTCTTCAGAGAGTCTTGATCTGGAGATGTTCACAGAGTATGTTTCACAGAGTGCTGAATAGTGTATATGTATAAATAAACTCCTCAAATCTGGGGGAGGAAACAACCAAGAGAATCAGATAGAAGAGTACCTGCTCCCATGACCCAGACTGCAACATCTCCTAATTCGCAGAGACGGAATTATGCTCAAAGGGTCCTGCCTTCATAGTGAGGAATACTTAAGTCTACATTAAACACTGCCCTGGTCACACCTAACTTATCATAAAAGCAAGACTTGAATGGGTCATTAGTTTTTCCCGTGTCCAGAGAAACTGGACCGATAGAGTTGACCATGGGGAAGAATGCAGAAGAAGCATATCTGGGTGAAAATCACACATTTAGTATTGGGTGTGCTCAGTTTTCAATAGCTAGACACCTAAGTGGAGCTCTCACAAAGGCAATCTGGTACCTGATGGGATTGTTCAATGGAGAGGAGGAAACTCAGGTTTCATCTCAGGTACTAACTTTGCAGAAGGTCTTCCTGGGCCATCTTAGCCAAAGTTCTCCTTCAACTCCATGAATCTCTGACACAATTTCCATTGTATTTCTGTTATGCTCACTAGATAATCTTGTCAGTTATACTTTGTAATTGTCTGTTGGTGTTCTCTCTCTCCATAATGGGATGTGAACCCCTTGAGGTAGGATTTGTGTTTGAAGACCTTTTATTCATGGCCGGAACAGTGCCAGACACAACATAAATGTGTAGTTAATACTGTGGAATAACTGACTGGAAAGACAATGATAAAACAGAGGAGAGGCATGTGAGCTGAAGTTAATGATTTTGGAACAATAAACATACAGGTGATAATTTAAGATAATTTAATTTTGAAAGGATGAGATCCCTCTGGAAGTGAGATGAGAATAGGTCCATGCAGCACCCTGAGGATACCATCCTTCAAGTAATGGACAGAGCAAGAAGAGCTTCCTTAGGAGGTGGACAAAGAGTAACAAGGAACGAAAGGGGAGAACCAGAAGAGTGATCTATCATCAGCTTAGTTTGGGTTCCCCCAAGAAATGACTCCAAATCAGGAATTTGGTGCATGTAATCTATTTGAAGGTGACCCCAGGAACACAAAGTGGGAATAGGGAAAGCCAGTAAGGGGTGCATTAATAAGGGGGCGATCACCATGGGCTACAGGGTAGAGGGCTCTCACTGGGCAACTTCTGAGAGAATGTGTAAAACACAACACAGAATTATATCACTGAGGAGCAAGGAATCTGGGGTTCTTATCCACTGTTCTCCCTCACTTCATGGTAAAGGATTGCTTTTTGAAACATCAACTCCCTGCCACTTGTGTGAGTCTAGACACTCTTGCTCCCAGGAACAGCCCTTAGGCAGAAAGACATGGGTTCATGAGCAATGATGCCATAGGTGTATTTGGAAGCTCTCTTCCAAAGCTGCAGGTAAATTCTGGGTGGCCTTAGGGGATATGGGCATGGACTTGGAGCATCTGCCACATTCACGTTGCTGTAGAGTAGAAGGTGTTTGAAGGAGTTACTGGTGAACTGTGTGTACATGGTAAATCGAGCCAGGATACCCCATAGAAATAATAGGGACCAAGACTCGGGGGTACTGTCCTTAGAACAAAGAATGAAAATATTTTCTCTGGTTATCTTGAGAGGTAGTAATAGAAAACAATTCAGGAGTTATGAGACTCAGAAGGAAGACATCTTTGGAATGGATGTTCCAGGAAGGTTATTTTTCATTGGAAATCACTGCTATATGAGTAGGAAAGTGTGGGTGTAAGTGTAAAGGAAGGGACTTCTGAAGCTAGGCTGTCTGGGTTCATCCTTGGTTCCTCCCTCTCCTGTGACTATGGGCAAGTTACTTTGCTATCTGGTGAGTTGGTTTCCTTACCTTAAAATGGCAGTAGTTATGTCCCTTAAGTTCATAGTGTTATTGGAGGAACTCAGTGAGATTATATTTATTCTCTTGTATGATATATGTCAAGGCATCCTAGTTTTATGCTATTATTCTATATTAAATTTTTATTTTTAATATATTCTATCAAACAAACTAATATAAAATACAAACTTATCCAGGATTATTTGGAATTAAATTTCTGATTAATAGTTGATATGCAAATATGTATTTATTTATCATATATATATTTATCAGAAAAACAACAATTGAGATATAACAGACACCTCTATTTGATGAACTTTGTCAGTAATTATCAATCTTGTATCCACATAATGATTAGGGAAATTTTAAAAATAAATTTATGCCTGAGCCCCATTTTCAGAAGTTCTTAATTGATTGGGATCCTGGGAGAAACTGGCAGGTTGAGAAGCATTCATTTATCTAAGAGTCAAGATTTTGCAGGGCCTTAGAAACATCACTGTGAATACTGAATGTTATGATATACCCCCTGAATTTTTTTTAAAGAGAGAGAATTTCACATAAATAGAAATTTACTACAATATGCCATATGTTATTATTTCTCTGAGATAAAATGCATGCACTATGTTTCTGTATTTTTGAAAGTCAAAAGAATTTGTCATCTTTCTAAAAAATAGTAACCTTTTACTTTATATATATCTAAGATATTTGCAAATATTAATCGAATGGGGACAAATCTAGAAGTTGTTACATTTAAACTCTATTGACTAAACTCAAAACTTGTATGTCACAGGACAGAAGAATAATTATTATTATATCAATGCAGAAACACTTTGATAATGTACAAACATATTTCCAATAACTGCCTGAGGAGGACTGAAAATAATGTATGCTATTTCTGGATAGTGCAAAAAAAATACATCTTTTCATCTTCTGCATAGTTATAATAGCTATAACCATGAATTTTATTATCATAAAGCACTTTAGGAATCAGTGAAGAACAAAACAATTAGAAATGTTTCAAAATTTTAATCATGTATTAAATTAATTTTCTGTGTGACTGCTTATGCAAAATGGAAAGCTGAAATAAATAAAATTGTTTTCTTTAATTCTCCTTTCTTCAATTTACAGTTACCTTCATTCCTAGTATAATTGCCATACTTTTTTTTCCAGCAACTGTCCCTCACTCTATGCACTTTTAAGGAGTATAGACCCATTTTCCAAAAAAACATATTTGGAATGCTCATGAGTTATGTTTTTCAGAAGTAAATTTAGAAGGCTAAAAGTTTGAAAGTCCACAAATTAGAAATTTGATATCAGCTTTACTCTTTAATGAGTTCTGATTCCTTTCTCATAAATTTCTAATTGTACTTTTAGGAGAAGTTGAATTGTATAATAAAAAATGTACCATAAAACTCACTTCAAATGTTCCTCTAGTTCATGGTTTAGAACAAATATCTTAGAGCTGGGAAGTTATCAATAATTATCCACCTCATGCAGAGGCATTACATAATTCTCTTTTAACTTATTTGTATATTTTACAGGTAAGGTTTTAACTTTGCATCTTAACATGTAAGATATTAAATGATTCTTTAATATTTCAATAACACAGGAACTTAGATGCATTAGTACTGCTGCTTTGGAATATGTTTGATTTGTTATTGTATAAAATGCTATTCTGTCTATTACATGTAGTTCTGAAGAGTTCAGCCTGTTTTCAGCCTAAGATAATAAGGAATCAATCATGGATGCCATGGTCAAATTTTCTTTGCCCATTTCAGCTTACCAGAACCACTTACAAGGGAGAATTACGTTGCACTCGTATAAAAGTTTATACACAACTTCTAGGATAAGTTGGAAGATGGAATTCAGGCTATAAGAAGTAAATCTGTTCCCTCCAGAAATCACCAACAGAACTAGTTTTAAAAAAAACGCAAAACACGGGAGAGGCCACAGGAGCAAAGGGGTTTTGGAATCTGGAAGAAGATGATGATGACAGACCTGGGACACCCGAGGCTCCCAGATGATGCTGTGATTTGAGGGAGAACGCATCTACTCTAAAATCATGTTGAGAGAAGGTGGGAACCTCAGTTTACTCAGTTTACATGGCAGATTCTTCAAATGGCTTACAAGCTGGCACCATCTAGCGTCTCAGGGCATGGGAACAAAGGAGCTAAAATAAGGAAGGTGGAAGGAAATGTTTTGATAAATAGTATCCTATAAAATAGACCCATGCCAGCGTTCATCATTTTAAGAGAAAAAATGTCTACTGGAGTCAAAGAACAGATGGGAGAGGGAGAGAGAGAGAGAGAGAATAATGTAAAAATATGAGAGATGCCATATTGACTTGCTGCCATAGTTAAAAGCAAGCATAAAGAAATGTGTTCATGTAAGGAAAGACTTAAACAATGGTCTGGTTCCATGAAAAGACTTATTTATCTGCATGGATCCACATGGAAATTGACGTTTATACAGAGAAGTCACAAAGGCAATAGCGATTCCTTGCTGCCGCTCACTTTTACTCACCTGGACGTAGGCACAAATAGAGAAAACTAAAAAAAGAAGGCAGGGCTTCCCTGGTGGCGCAGTGGTTGAGAATCCGCCTGCCAATGCAGGGGACGCGGGTTCGAGCCCTGGTCTGGGAAGATCCCACATGCCGCGGAGCAACTGGGCCCGTGAGCCACAACTACTGAGCCTGCGCGTCTGGAGCCTGTGCTCCGCAACAAGAGAGGCCGCGATAGTGAGAGGCCCGCGCACCGCGATGAAGAGTGGCCCCCGCTCGCCGCAACTAGAGGAAGCCCTCGCACAGAAACGAAGACCCAACACAGCCAAAAATAAATACAAAAATAAATAAATAAATTAGCTTTAAAAAAAAAAAGAAAAAAAAATTCAGACTGCAGCCATGCTAATCTGAGGTCCATTCAATGGAAACCTTTTCAGGTTTTAATCAATAAGGGCAGAAGGCTTTAAATGTTATATTTTTCTCTCAGTGCATAAGGAACCACGTTGGTTTAAATATTAATAACTGAAAGGAGCTATGTTTTTTTCCCCCTTTAAGTTTTCTAAAATAAAATTTATTGTTGGCTTGAAGGCAGCTAGAGAAATTTTAGGCCCAAACCTAATATTTTTCAAGACGTTATAAGTGACTAAGAACAAGAGTTTAGAATAAAAGTGACTCCTCAAACATAGCTGATTGTATTCCATAGATCTTTCATGCACCTTAGCAGCAAAATGCAGACAGAAAATTAAACTAGAAACAGTCAAAGGGAAAAAGAGATGATTTTATTATAGGATGAAAGTCTTCTAATTCTGACCTAGAAGTTAAGATTTGTTTGCTGATACATCTAAACTCATCTCTACCTCTATGTTCCAGAAATGACATATACATTTTTTCTGATAATAAATAATAAAATTCCAATCAACAGAGGAAGTAATAGTCTCTTATGTGCAGCATTCCCAAGTGTTCAGCCTCCCTGCTTCTTCATATTCTTTAATAATATGAATTTTCTCTTAGTCCTATTAATATGGCTCTAGCAGAGGCCTAGTATTATATTTCATTGCATAAATGTGCAAAACATTTTTTAATCAGTCTCTTATCAAGAGACCTATAGGTTCTTTTATTTGAATTTTTGAATTTTATTTTATTTATTTTTTTATACAGCAGGTTCTTATTAGTTATCTATTTTATACATATTAGTGTATATATGTCAATCCCAATCTCCCAATTCCTCCCACCCCTCTCTTCCCCCTTGGTATCCATACATTTGTTCTCTAGGGAGAGACATATAGATGGTTTTTAATTTTTGCTGTGATGGAATATGTTGCAGTGAAATAATTTTGGAGCAACTCTGAGTACTTTTTCTACTAGGTAACTAGAAGTATAATTTTTGAGTCCAGGGATAAGTCCATTTTTATATTGGATTAATATTCATCTCATAGTTTCCTTCCCACTTGCTGCCTCAATCTTACCAAAACCCCCTGGACACAAGCATTATAGTGGTCTCAGTGGGGGATCAGATGAAAGGACAAAAAAGGGAATCCGGTCAGAGTCTCAAAACCCTGTTTCTAAAGAAAGTGCAATATATTTAGAGAAATGAAGCAATTTCAGTATGGGTGAAGCCCAGGGGAAGCAAGGGGAAATATGGTAAGGGGTGTGGCTGGAAAAGATAACAGGTTGAGTAGATTACAGGTTCTTTCATGCTACATCATCATATTGGATTTTCTCTGAAGTCTAAGTGGAGACTTTGCAGGATTCTGTCCTGCAAGGGACATGATCAGATGTGTGCTTCAGGAATATCACCATGACAACAGTGTGAACAGCACTGGGATAGGATAAGATGAATGGAAGGAGTCTGTTGCCATAAGAATTGATGAGGGATGTAAATTGGCTACAGGAGAAGGGGACTGAGAAGTGGACAGACCTAAGGAATTACAGGTGGAACACCTACCAGCACCAGATCACTTCACTTAGAGCAGAAGACCTACCCTATGATCTCACAGAACACATTACTGAATATAAATTAAGGTGGTTTTAAGAATCTGAGCTTTGGGGTATTTTACTGCCCAGCTGTGATACCTGAAATATTGGAGTTGCTATAAAATGGGCCAGGTTGGCTCACTCTTCCCCTCCTGTCGTCATGGAGAGCAGAGCACTCATGTTAACACTCCCACCAGCAACCATGGAGGAGGAAGAAAAGAGTTCCCTAGGTGGAGAGGACCACAGTAACCAAGGATGGAGGAAGAGATGCTGGGCACGCCGAACAAATGTTGTTTACCACCTAGGGGAGAGTGGGAAGCAAAGAGGCCTGAGGACCAAGGCTTATACCCCACCAGTGCTTAGGTGGCAGAGACAAAACCCTGGAAGAAAATAGAGAACATACAATGGATGGACTCAGAGATCACGGTCCTGAAAGAGAAGGAGGAGAGAGCGTTGGCTCCTTAGATTGTGCAGAGCGGTATATCCTCATCAGGACAGGGTCCGTGACTCATTCCTTTTCTATTGCTCCACAATAAGAATATGTTAAAGTGAGAAGTGGGAAGGTGGACATGGTACCCATCGTGAAGACTGCAGGATTTCTGAATGTATCTTCAGTGGCTTGGTGGACTGAGTGGAATCAAAACCTGCTCTCTACAGACAGTTGTGTCCATAAAGTCTGAAAACATAGATTAATATGTGAAACATCATCTAGGGCATCTTTAGTATAAAAAAATCTCTATTTCCAGGCTCTGTGGATACCCTGAGATGTACTAAATAATAAAAATGACCTTAATAAATTGCTTAGCTCAAAAGTAAGAGAAACACTGAGTGTTGGAGAACTCAAGCTGAATCCCTAGCAGCTTAAGGTGATATAGGATCTGGATACCAGCACAAGGGGATAAGGTTTTAAACATATATCCTGCATAGATAGGGTTCCCATGGGAAGGAGGTTTTGTGGCCTTGAGTCTACCCAAGAAGGGGAAATAGAGCTGACTGCCCGGCACAGAGCCGGAGTTCTTTCAATGTTGCCAGTCCAAATATGTAAGGAAAACCACCACCACCTAGAACTGGCAAAAGAGCTTGCTCTCTTCCCGTAACCCCAGGGTAAGAGACCCTATACCCTCTGAAAATGTAAGCTTCATGAGGACAGAGTTTTTTACCTCTTTGGTTCACGGCTGTAACCAGCATCCAGAGCAATGCCTCATACATCACAGGTGCTCAGTTAGTAGCTGTTGAATTATGGAAAATTAATATTGAGTTCTGGCCACACAGCGGTGTGGAGTCTGAATTTGCATTACCTGCACAGATCAGGAATACCAACCATATGAAGTGGAACAAGACCATACAAAGTGGCCCTGGATTGATGAAACCAGCAACTCTGGTAGAATCAAGGGGAAAACCCATCTGACCTGTTCACTTCCATGGGCACACCTTAGTAAAAATCACTACCAGTGAAACCACATAAAGAATGTGATCATAAGGGAGGAGGGATGGTTTGGGACAGAAGACCTAAGCCACAAAATGTTCCTTTGGAGAAAATTGTTGGGTTTTGTATTGTATAAGCTAGTTTAAAAGCCAATAAGTATCAACCAATGGGCAGTGGAAGGTTAAGATACAATAAAGTGGGGATTGGATGAGGAAATGTAGTCGTTGAAAGTAAGGGTATGAAATTTACATTATGGGGGGCAGGGACAATCTACAACAGAAGAGAAGGGAGAAAAAAATGAGTAGTTACTAACTGGTCACTCAGGAAGTTGAGAAAGGTCTTGCTTCATGGCTCCTATTTTCTGTTAGTGAGAAGTAATGACGTTTTCTTTGAGAGTTTTTTGAGGAGGGGGATCTGGTAACACTCTTACCATTTACATATCATATCAGGTGTGACTGGCACCTTCTGTTGATCATGTCTAATCCTTATGGCAACCCTGAAGGATAGAGGTTATTGTCTCTATTTTACAAGTGAGGAATCTTGAGCTCTGAGAAGCTCTGGAATTTACCCAAGTTAAATAAATAGTGGAGATAGAATTCAAATACTTGCTCTTGTCAATGAACTCTTCTGACTCATTAGCATTCACTTTGGAGAGGAGCAGAGGGTGGAAATCATCATCATCATCAGAGGAGAAAACAGCCTTATGGGATACATAGTCTCTGTGGTGAAGCACTGAGGGGCCAATCAATGCGACAGGACCAATTTGTGGTAGCTCCATCTGTATGATTCTGGATTCCCAAACTCCCACCCAGACCCTGCCCCACCCCGATCAGCTCCTGGGTGTAGGAGGCGCGTGAAATATGGTTGTGTTAATCACAGTCAGGGTTTGGATCAGAGTTGAAGTGGAAAGACAAGGGCAAAGGAATCACCAGGTTGGGTAAGAGAGTTGATTGTGTTTCACTGTGAAGGGCAGTGGATCTGTCCCTAACATTGCAGAACCCATGACAAGGGGACAAACTCTGTCACAGATAATACATATAAACCAAGCTAACAATTTGTCCAATAAAATATGTTCTCTCATCCTAAATTTCCAGATATATTGTTAAAATGATTACATTGAAAAAGAATAAAGCTATGTTTTTTACATAACTGAAAGTCAACAAAATATTAAAATAACTGAAACAAATTATAATTGCCTATGAGTATTCTGTTAGTAGGATGACAATGTTTGGATAAATAATAACATTGAGACAAAATTACTGTTTTTATAGTCAAGATTTTCACACCAATTTTGTGAGACACAAATTCACTTTTTAGTCTATCAATATTCATAATCTAAAAGACTAAAAGTAAAATGTAATTGTATTTGAAGTATACAAAATTGAATTTATTTTCCTCAAACATCTAAATGAAAGGAAATGTGACAAAAAGTTAAACATTAAGAATTATGCATCTAAATTAGAAGAGAATATAAACATAATTATTGAATACAATATTTTATGTCAAATTTTTTATTGATGCTAAAGTTTTATTTAAATTTAAAGAAAATTTAATTAAATCATATTAAATATTTAAAATAAATGAAACCACTTCCTATTCTGGCATTCTGCATCCATTTAATTGCATATAAACTCTGCACATTTAAGATTATTTTAGACTATATGAATTTAAGATTTAAAAGTACTTTGCAAAATGTCCTTCAGCCATCATATGCAAATTGCAATAACTTGCTAATTTATGAGTGCCCTCCATGAAAACTCTCAAGGTTTCTTATTGCACCTCTTCTGAGTCCAGATCCCTTGCCTTGACCTTCCAGGCTCTGCATGGTCTGATTTTCCTTACCTCTCCAGTGTCATCTCACATCGTTATACCCCTCACTTCCTACCCTCTTTATGCTTCTTCTTGCTCATGTGACTTTCTTGTCCATTATTCTATCGTCGGGTCCAGCACAATTATCTAAGAAGAAAAGTAAGTCCATGAAATCTTCAGGTATTTATCGAGGCCTGATGGTACCAGAAGTCAGGAATGCAGAGATGAAGCTTGGCTGCTAGAGCGATGGAGCTTGCATTCTGGTGGTGGAGCAGATCGTGAAGGCCAGTGGAATGGGCAAGTCTAGGCAGCTTGTGGAATGTGAAGTGGGTACCTTACGTGGATTCCTTATGGTAAAATCTCCTTGCGGGAATGCCCATGAGCAGGTCATGGAGGAGCCAGTTAGGGTTTGCCAAGAAAGGAAAGAAAGCACAGCTGGAAGGTGCATGTGTCTGTTGGGGTTTAGGGCAAAGGCAGTAGGAAGGTGGTCTTGTTCATCATTGGACTTCTTGAATTTTTCTGCGAAATCTCTAATAGCAGTGGGAAATGAATGGCAGCGGGAACTCCCCAGAGGCCCTGATTATATAACCTAAACAGTCCTTAAGCCTAAGGGGTCTCCCTTTACAGTTTCATCTTGTATCACATAAATTCTTGTGAAGCTGCATTCTGCTTCTTAGCATTCTAAGAATGTGTTATGTTAATTAAAAAAATGATGATCTTAACTTGTAAGTTTAATTGCCTAAGATTTTCTCCAAAATTTTGAGATAAATCAGTGTTGTAGTATAATAAGCCGTGTTTATCCCGAGACTGCTGACCGCCTCATTGTATTCTCGGGCTCAGACCCCAGTTGGGTGATGATGTTTCCAATACCCTCGTTTTCCTCTCTCCTCCATCATCCCCGTGAGTGCAACAGAGTCAATTTGATAATATGGCTGTTTTAGTGAGACCTGATTCTGTTCATTATTCAGACTGAACTAGCTTTTTGCTTTCTGTGGGGAAGTAAAGGAATATCTACTTAATTTACTTATTTATTCTACAATAAATGGTTATTGCAGCCTATCTGCAAATACGCTCCTGTTTTTCTAATCAGACCCCTGCATCTGAGAGTGAAATGTTTCCCAGTAGAGAAGGAAATGCCCCCCTACCCAGTTGAAGAGGAGGAGTCTAATCTTCTTTGGATGAGGCAGGTGCACTAATCTCCATCCTCAAGCAAACAGGACAAATGGTTGTGATTCATGGGGAATAACACTTAGTGACAATTTTTAACAATACATGACAAATCGGGTTGAAAATCCTGAGATAAGGCTTCTATGTCCAAAACGGAAGGAGAATATTAGACATATCAGAGTACTTGGCTGCCAGCTGTCACAGAGGTATTTTGATTCAAAGATTATGAAAATTACATGTTACTGCCTACTCAAGTGATACAGTGAAGAGAAATGAGACACTTGGATGACGCTTGAGTGTCTTTTGGGCTCTTTCTTCCAGAATTCATTTATTTAAAAAAAAAACAAAACAACCCTTCAAAACCACTGAACGTGGCAAGTGCAGTTGTGAGGTACTGGAGAAATAACAATTAATTTGTTTAAATAATATTTGCGTTTCTAGGTGTCAGGCACTGTCTGACTTGATCAAAGAGAACAGAGCCCCTTTTCATGTACCTTAATTACATTTGGGAGAGGCAGCCTATAAACAACAAACAAATTAACAAGAACAATGCCAATAAGGAGAGTAATAATGAGAGTTTCGATAGCGTTATGTGATGGAGGTGGGGCAGACAACATTTTTCTGAAGAGTGACATTTAAACTGTGATTTGAGTGGCAGGAAGAAGCCAGCTATGTAGAGATCAAGCAGGGATGATAGTTATTCCCAAGGTCCTACAAATGGGCTCTTTGGGGTGGCTGAGGAACAAAAAGAAGGCTCTCATGCCAGATTGCAGTGGGAGAGGGGAGAGTGGTGAGGCTGGAGGCTGAAGAAATGGCAGAACCAGACATACAGATCCTTGATGAGCCAGGGTTTGACATTTACCCTAAATCTGATAAGAATTCATTAGAAGATTTTAAGCAGAAAAGTGATAGGATCAGACTTGCATTTTTAAAAGGACTTTCCATGACTGTTGCATGGAAAATGGACTATGGACTATAGGAAGTAAAGAATGGTTTCAGGTGAAGATGATGATTACATGGGAAGTGGCTGCAGAAGTGGGGGGATATGGGAGGACCCAGGATATATGTGTATTAGAGGTAGTGTCAACTAGACCTCCTCATAGATGAACTGAGCAGGTGAGGAGGGAGGGAAAGTGAAATCAACAATAACTCCTCACGTTTGCTTAACTTCAGCACTGTAGCTTTCTTCCCCACCTCAGCCCCGACCCTGCACACACACACATCTGCTTCCCGCAAAGCCTTCCCCATCCCATGAGTTGCTAACGCCAAAAATTCAGTTGCCCACGCCCAAAATTCAGTTGCCCTGGCCAACGCTTCAGCCATCCTTGTTTCTTCTCTTCCCTGCACATCTCACATCCAGTTAGCTCTACACTGAAAAATGTTTCAATCATCCATCCACTTCTCACGTTTCAAGTGCTAACTACGTGGTCCAGACCAGTATCATGTGGCACCAGGATCTCTCTTACAGCATCCTAGAGTCTTTCTGCTCCTCTATTCTTGCCTTCCTCCGACCTATTGTCAACTCAGGAAGGATTACCTTCCTCAAATGTAAAAGACTGACATGCCACTATAATTTCACATTATAAGTTGAACAAAATCCAAACTTCTTTGCGTGGTCTGAAAGGACCCACACGGTCCTGCTTCTGTCTACCTTCCTGATCCATTGGATGTCATCCTCCTGTTTGTCATTACCTGCCCGTGGTACTGGTTTCTTTTCTTAAATCCTGATTTAAGCACAGTTTGCCCTTCAAGGCATCTATACCTAGGTTGAGTTTCTAAGAATTCTGATTCCAATCAAGATGTGAAAATTGTCCTTTTTTTTTTTTTTTTTAATGTGGAATTTTAGCTGAAGCTCTCAATGGATTTCTTTGTTTGGTTGTCATCTTTTGATGACCTTCAGTGATTGGGAGTGGCAGTTTGCAGACTGATTATCTGAATGTTTTTAATAGGTTTTCATCACATGTGATTTATTTTTCATGCTGGTGTGAAACCTCTGGTTATTAAACTTCTGCAAATTAGCCTAGATAACACATCAGTCCCATAAAAAGAAAAATCATGGACTTCAGTATCAGTCACAACAATGGCTAATGAATTCCCGATTCATGTTCTCAGCAGAAGTTGTGAAATTACGAGTCGTAGGAGATGGAGCAAGCAGTTATGCTTTGTGGCATTATCGCTTTGTATTTTTTCTCTCCTTCTCTAAGTTGTCAGGCTTATGGTAGCTCAGGCAGCACCAGCTACTATAAGGAAACGCACAGAGCTTCGTTTGGACTGGTCTTGAGGTCGGTCTGCTGCTCTCACGCTGGAGAAGCTCTGGGGGGACGTGTTGGGCCCAGTAAGCTCCTGACCAGATGTTCAGTGTCAGAGAATGATCCAAGTGCAAACCAATGATAAATTAGTGAGAGGAACTCAACGCTTCACAGCCCTGTGATTTTAATGTTCTGTACGGAACCACTGCAGCATGCAGCATTTCCAAATTAAGCAAAAGGAAAACCTCCTTCACACACACAATGCAACATGTTTTCTGGAGTGGCTCCTGTTCTCCAGACAGTTTCTGAGCAAGGTCCACAGATGTCAAGCATAGCTTTGTGGAAGAAGAGAAATATCTTAACAGCCATTATCATAGACTTATCTCCCTTCCACCTAAACCTTGACACTAAGAAACTGAACGGATTGGGGTGACTTTATTATTCTCTTTTCTTAAGTGAACATAGGTCCTTTCTATTGCTTCATAAACCAGATTGTTATCACAGAAAACAAAGTGGTAGTAATGGAAAGTACAGAAGCTTGACTTGTATTGAATATTTCCCAAGTACTGGTAATTTTATAGGGGGAACAGAATACGATTGTGGGAAAGGAATCTGTAGAAAACACATGAAAAGGACTTTGGAACCTCCCTAAAGCAATACTATGAAAGTGATTAAACAGCAACATAGACTAAATTACCGAGGTCAGTAATTTCATTTCCCGTCATTGTACAGGATGACCACCTGGAGGCTTCACAGGCAAAGAAAGATCCCCTCTACTCTCCACCCACCCCCAACCACTGCATCACTAACAGAACTTCTTTGCCTATAGATCAGAAAAAAAGCATGAAATTCACAAGCCACTGAACTTTTCCAGAAATAATTTACTCAGATCTGTCAAAGACAACTTAATATGACAGACACAGAGGAGAGTGACTTCTGGTTCAATGTAACGTGCAGAAGCAAATGTCTGGCTGAACATCTTAATGTGTCATCCCCTGCTGGCCCCCAATCCACATATTGTCCCTCCAGGAAAACTAAGGGCAGCCACTGGATGATGTCATCAGGAACATATGAATCTCAGGGGACCTGAGGATGAGAAGGAAACTCTTCATTGCCTTCCTCCTCCTCCAGCTCCACCTTAGCCCAGCCCTGGAGCCTGCAGACATCCACAGGGCACGTCTCACTTTAGGAGAATCACAAAGAGGTTAAACCTCATAGGCAGGCACATTGGCTGAGAATGTTCACAATCCCAAATAGTGCTTTGTTTCCTTATTTCAAATGGGAAGCAACAATGGTGGATTTAAATGTTGATTTAAAATTTGCAGGGGGCGTGAGTTCGATCCCTGGTCAGGGAACTAAGATCCCATATGCCACACAGCGTGGCCCAAAATTTTAAAAAAGTTTAAAAAAGATTAAAAAAAATTAAGTCAAATAAAGTGATTATTTAAATCATAGAAAGCAGCATTTCCACACCCTATTTGTAGGATTTTATGCTTAACAGAGGGGTGAGTTCCTACTGCTTTCTAAGAAGGCTACAAAGTTTATCCAGCCTCTGAGAGAGCTTCAAAATCAATTTAAATAGAGCTCAGAGAAACTGAGATTTGTGTGACCTACTGCACGTCATTGACAAGGTGAGCTTCTGAGCCAGCCAGACCTGGGTTCAAATCTCAGCCTTGTCTGTTAGAGTTGAATGATCATGCATGAATGAATTAATTTTATTCCTCTGCAAAAGATGAAAATAACATATAGTATCAAGGTTGCAAATTTGTTGTGAGGATTAAGTGTAACAATCCACTTGAAACATTTTGCACAGTGCCCCAAGATTGTTAATGTCAGTATATTTAGAAATTTTTTTTCAGTCATTTATGGAAGTAAAAAACACCACCAGGTGTTACGTTGCATCAAATAAACATGCAGCGTTTCTGCAAACTCCAAGGGAAGCTATTTCAACTCAATCAGTGACTCCATTCCTTCGAAAGCCAACTTCATGACTACTAGTAATTTGAAACTCTTTTCAGTCCAAGAAAAATACGGTGTAGCCCTCTCTCAATATTAATTAGATCTCCGGTATAAGTCAGGACCTTATGAAGGCAAACCTTCAAAGACAGTCTCTGCTGAAATGTTGGATAACATTTCTGGGAAGTGAAAATCTTCCTTTAAATAAAGACTGTTAGATCTGGAAGAAATCTTAGAAGTCAGCTTTAAAAAACTTACATTTTAATTAATCTACAGTAAAATTTACTCTTTTGGGGGTATATTTCTGAGTTTCGACAAATGCAGAGAGTTGTGTAACCACCATGAAAATTTATACTGGGATAATCCTTAAAGGTGAATCCCAGATGAACGGCATATGACATATTTTATTGATGAATGGTCTTCCTCTCAATATGAATGTTTCCCGTTATTTATCCAGAAGAAAAAAGGAAACAAAAGTAACAGGGAAGAGCTAAATCGGACTCCAAGTTGGATCTGTCTCTTTGACTTTAACCTTTGCTTTTCCGTTGCTTTTGTTATTATAATCGTACATAACGGCCTGCCTCAGGGAACCCTGCCCCTCTGCAGTTCAGCTCACTGGGAGACCACCTGACCCTGCCCACCTGTGGATGGCTGCAGAAAGGAAGAAACTAACACATACCCTCACCGAGGCTGGTCATTCCAAGAGATGTTTTGCAAGACGGACTGCCCTTTTACTTTACTTCCTCACCGCCTCTGCCTCTCTGATTCTATAAAAGAAACTGGCATCCAGACCCCGATAAGATGGTTTGTGGGGGGACCCTAGTCTGCCAGCTTTCCGAATAAAGTCGTACTCCCTGCCTCGTCTCCGATTCATTGGCCTGTGGTGCAGCGAGCAGAGGGAGTGGACTTGGTAACACAAAGATGATTAGTGATGATAAGGTGATAGGATAGGAAAGCAGGCACATTGCTAGCACTCTTAGTAGTGTTTTCAGTGGCTGCAAGTGCTTTAATATAGACTATGCAGAGCACGTTGGTCTGAGTGCTGAGCCTTTGGTTTCCACGTTCTCAATAGCCACGTCCTCCAGCCACAGAGTAAAGGAATGTAATGAGGCCACTTGGAGCTCATCTAACCAATATTCCCTGAGGCACAGATCCCATCTCTTCACATAACTCTGCAGACTCTGCTAAAGAGCTGGGGATACACTTCCTCAAAAACTAACCAATTCAATTCTGACGAGCTCAGAATTGCCAGAAACTGACCTTCCTGCCAATCCCTCCAGTTGTTTTCAGGTCTGCCTTTGGAACCAGAGAAGCCTGCATGAACCTTTCATTAACTGAATTCCATAGCTATATATCTCTGTTATTTCATATTAGATGAGCTCAAGCATACTTTTTTCACTTGCGACAGGAAGATGTGAGGAGGGCTAGATGATATTTGTACCCACACAGGGATTGCATTAAAAAAGAGGAATCCTGTGCTTCAGGAACCCGAGTCTCTTAAAATAGGCAGTAAACATGCCTACTGTTTGCTTAGAGGGAGACGGTGTCTTTATTTTACTAAGCAGTAAGTGTGCCCTCTATCACTATCTTCCAAAGCTGTTTGCTATACAAACTTCCTTGGAAAGATAGTCCAGAATAAAGTCAATTATCCAATCGGTTCACATGACTCTCAGAAACTTGAGAAATACATGGAGGATTGTCTCCTAACACTTCGGTTTAATTCTAGTGCTTGAATGGATTTACAACTAATCAACAGACATTTATTTACTCAGCCTCCAAATAGTTTTTTTTTTTTTTGCTTTAGTCATATTCTGTGTTCTCTGTCCACATCTTTGAATACTGAAAGTAAAAATCTGAAGTGTTTTCTTTGCATTAAAAGCGTACAGATTGATACTTTCTCAACACCGGTTAGATTTTACTGTTCACTTTTAGTATTAGTATTTTACTGTTCAATGTTGGTATTAACAGGTGTTGATTTTAGTATTCAGGAGAGTGGGTAAAACAAGGCAGTTATGTTGGACTCCCAGAAAGAGACAAATTGCTTAGCATTTCTGGGTTATATGCCAAAGTTCTGGGAACAAGTGGTGACATAGATGTGAACAGAGCAGATTTTAATATTTTCCTTTAAAGTTGAAATAAAATAGCAAGAACATGCAATCCCACTTTGCAAAAGACTTACTGAAGTATCAAAGGGCTTATTCTATGAAAAGATCCTTCAACACAGATTATAAATTTAAAAGAAAAGGTTTTCCTTAATATACAGAAAAAATCAGGACTCTCAATGAGATAAAAACACAACATGATAAAGATTTTACAGAATTTTGGTATCTGAGAAGATGCCTTGGGCCCACAGGAACATATGAGTCACTAAAATATTGTGATTTATAATTAGAAATATGTATTTTGTCTTTGTCCCCATTCCTGGCACAGAACTCCTAAACCCAAACCCTTGGAATTTATAATTATAACAAATACCTTTCAACCACACTTGAGTTTATGTCGATGAGGTGAATTTTGACAAGCACCTAAGGATGGGGGCTGGTTACCAGGGGAACCAACCATGAGATTGGAGGGTTGGAACTTTCAGCTCCGCCCCCTTGACCTCCAGGGAGAGAAAAGAGGTTGGAGATTTAATCAACCATGCCTATGTGAAGAAGCCTCCATAAAAATCCAAAAGGATGGGGTTCAGGCAGCTTCCAGGTTGGTGAACATGTGGACATTCTGATAGAATGGTGCACTTGGAGAGAGCATGGAAGCTTCGCACTTTTCCCCCATACCTTGCCCTATGTGTCTCTTCCATCTGTCTGTTCCTGAGTTATATCCTTTTCTAATAAACTGATAGTCTAGTAAGTAAAATATTTCTCCGAGTTCTGTGAGTTGCTCTAGCACATTAACTGAACCAAGGATGCATTTGTGGGAACCTCCAAACCATAGCAAGTTGGTCAGAAGCCCAGATAACAACTTGGCCTTTTGATTGGTGTCTGACGTGGTCAGCAGTCTTGTAGGACTGAACCCTTAACCTGTGGAATCTGATGCTGTCTTCAGGTAGATAGTGTCAGAATTGAGTTGAATCCTAGGATATCCAGCTAGTGAGAAGAATTGCTTGGTGTGCGGGAAAATCCCACACATCAGAACTGGGTACAGAATTGTAGCCATAACTTGAGAAGGTCTGGAGAAAGGGAGTTCAAAAGTATTTTTTTAAATTGGCTGTGGAGTGATCCTGACTATACCCAAAACTAATTCGTTTAGCCTTTAACGGACAGATTGCCACTTTAATGTAGAGAAAACTGTGATAGAAGGAAGATTACAAATAGCACATTAAAGTTTCAATCAATATGTCTCATGTGGTACATTCAGATTCTGGCCCACTCGTATTTGCATAAGCCCAGACCTGAGCTTTTTGTTTTTATTATCTTAAAAGAAATGCCACTCAAAAATAAGAATCAAAGAACTAATTCAAGGGGATCACCCAGTGTCCTGCCACCCAGATCTTCTTGTTTCTAAGATCCCAGGATGAATGGGTGATGAAAGTCTTTAGACTTTCAAAATTATCATTCTATAATAACAAATAACTCACATTCTATGCAAAATATGAGTTATCTGAAGTTGTTTTATTTCAAAATATCTCCACTTCATTCCCTATTGTCTACTTCCCAGTGGCAGTTGGCAAAGATTCTGAGCTGTTCTGTTCTGTACAGGGTGAAAATGAGATGCTGTTAAGTTTCACACAGCAAGGGAGGGAAGAGAGACTGCTTGAATTAGCTCTCCATCACCCACCCATGGCCCTGGGCCTGCCCGATGGTCTCCAGAAGTCTGGACATTCTCAGAATGTCATGCATGAAGTTAGTGAAATAAATGATCCATTTATACCTCTTAGCCTCTGTATTCTGAGTTCAGAAGGGAAACCTGTTGTGATCCATCTACTTTGGGAATGATTGTTACTCCCAATCCTGTCCTGGTTGTCATGGTAGCCAGAGCTCATGGCAGCATCCAGATATGCAATATTCTGCTCTGTTGTCCCCAACTGCTTCACTTGGGAAAAAGTAATGGCTTATTTCCTGATTGACACCTGAAAACCTATTTATGATTCATTCTCCCACAACTCGTCTTCTGAAAGAGCTTGTCATTACTGACAGGGTGGTATTTGCCTTACATTCTTCAAGTAACTCCAGCCACATCCTCCTATGGGGCCCCCTGGTACCCAGGTTATTTTATGCCATTTTTCTTTGAGGGCCTTTTAACTCACACTATATTGGAAATGTAAATAATCCTCCAAAGGACACTGACATCTCTTTTGAGAGCTTCCTCACAACTCAGGAATTGCAGTGCGGAGGAATCATCCAGAGGAAAAAAAAAAATTACCTATGGAATTTGATTTCCAGTCCCGTGTCTCAGTCTACAGCTTCTGTCAATTACTCAGCATTTAATGAGCTTCTACCATGTGAATAAAACTAATTGGAAGGTCTGTAATCATTCCTAATCTTTCATGCATCATTAAGTGCTGGATATCCTATATTTATATGATGTCTGGTGGCATTTTACTCAAGCTGAATATATCAACATTTATTTTGGATCATTCTTGGAAGAAAATATTATAACTTATTTTACCTATTTTAAACAAAATAACTCATTTAACTTAATTTTTTTGTCATCAAGACTTAGTCATATCTAAAAAGAAATACAATTCTTGGAGTAAAGATTTTTCCATTTTTCCCAATTAACTGTAGCACAAATTAAACCGCTGAATGGCCAAATGAGTGGCTGCCCTGGTCCTAATTCCAGTGAGACCGACACCCTCCCCCAACTCTCTAGATCCCCTTCCTTACATCTCCCCACACTTATACTTTGGTCATTATTTATTTCACAGTGAAACAGTACATGTCTCAAAAAACTCCTTGAATGCCAATTAGGAGGAAGCCTTTCTTGGGAGGAGTGTAAAAACCCAATTCATTACATAGATTATGACAACTCTTAACATCCTTCAGGATATTTTCAGCGGATTCCAACCCAGGCTCTTGTTTGAATAAGAGTTTGGGTTTGCTGGCTTATGTGGTGGGCTTATCTCCACACTTTGGCATTGATTGACAGGTGAAGTTAAAGCCATCTCTCGTCCTGTCCTCCCTAGGCAGGAGACAGCAACTTTATGAAGATAATGGCGTGGCATTATCAGTGAAGAATGATCCAGGTTCAGCCACAATCACAAGTGGGCAGAGAGGTGATTTTCAGTATATTTGGCATAACCAGTTTCATGATCATCTAGTTTTATGAAAGTAGAGTGTTATAATTTTGAATTTGTGAAAAATACTTTATGACATTATCCATATTATGAAAATATTCTGAGAGAGAGAGATTGAGACTGATTTACCCTTCGGTAATGAGCTCCCCAGTACAACACAAAAATTTATTGATTGTGATTATAACCAAGTTCTTATGTGTAAATATGTTGATTTTATATGTTTATATCCTTGTTATTAAAATGAATGATTCCTTTTATACAAACTAAGATGCTCACATTTTTCCCTGACATTGACACTTCTAAACACTCCAGTATTGTTGAACAAATGAATCACGGTGACTGAGCTCTTCTCATCCACAGATGCATGCCACGTCCTGCTTTGTTTACTGAATTATCAATTCATTTGCCATGTTGTGATTGCCTTTTGTGTGAACCAGTCCTCAGTCTTCTAGTGCTGAGATGAGCCTCCACTGGTCAGATTTAAGTACTCTGGAAGACAGAAAACACAAAATAAAAATGTATGAGCCAATAAAACACACCAAAGACAATGCCGGGAAAGCAGTTGGGTCACTTATCAATGTATTGCCCCTCATCTCCAAATACACCCTCATCGTCTTGCTCCGTGATAAAATAACAAGCAACATTAAGTAGTTCTCCTTTTCCAACTAAGAAGATGTTAAACTATGTCAGGAGGTGGGATGCTGGAGGGACACTGCATGAGAAAGGGCTTTAAAAATATTTATACCAGTGGGCTTCCTACTTGCTTGCTTCAAGGCTACCAAAGGTATGCCTGGGGTACCCACGATGGTGCTCACCCTCTAGCAAGCTTTTTTGCAACCCCAGGAATCCTGACCATCATTTTCCCCAGTCGACTACTGACTAGCTCTGATGGGGGCTGCTATCTACTGGGTTGTGTCCACACCTCTTCCAACAGGGTCCCAAATGGACAGCCGGGAGAATGGGTGGAGAGAGAGAGAAAAAGAACCTGAGAGGTGTTCAGGTAGAAAACTGATGGTCAACAGATGGTTGGTCTGGGAACTGGTTTGCTCAAGAACTTGTGAGTTCATGTTTGGATGTGTTAAGTTAATGTGGCAGCAAGATCTCCCAGAGTCTTGACTATTGTGAGCAGTGCTGCAACTGACATGGGAGTTCAGAGATCTTTTCAATCCCGATTTCAATTATTTTAGATATGTACCTAAAAGTGGGATTGCTGGATCATATGGTTGTTCTATCTTCAATTTTTTGAGAGACCTCTATGCTGTTTTCCATAGTGGCTGCACCATTTTATCAATACATTCACACCAACAACGCACAATTTCTCCACATCTTCACCAGTATTTTTTTTTTTCTATAATAGCCATTCTGACAGGTGTGAGGTGCTATCTCATTGTGGTTTTGATTTGCATTTCCCTGATGATTAGTGACAGTGAGTACCTTTTCATATACCTGTTGGCCATTTGTATGTCTTCTTTGGAGAAATGTCTATTCAAATTCTTTGCCCATTTCGATTGGATTAGTTGGGGGTTTTTTGCTATTGTGTTGTAGGAGTTTCTTATATATTTTGGATAGTAGCTCATTAGCAGATTCATGTTTTGCAAATATTTTCTCCCATTCTGTAGGTTGCCTTTTTCTTCTGTTGTTTCCTTTGCTGTGCAGAAGCCTTTTAGTTTAATGTAGTCCCACTTGTCTATTTTTGTTTTTGTTGCCCTTGTCTTTGGTGTCATGTCCAAGAAATCAACCTAAATGTTTATTTATGGATTAATGGATAAAGAAAATATGGTACATACATGCCGTGAAATGTTATTCAGCCTTTAAAAAAGGAAATCCCGCCATATACCACAACATGGATAAAACTGGAGGACATTATGCTCAGTGAAGTAAGCCAGACACAGAAAGGCAAATACTGTATGATTTCACTTACATGAGGTACCTACAGAAGTGAAACTTATAGGAGCAGAGAGTAGAATGGTGGTTGCCAGGGGTTGGGGGTAGGGGGAAATGGGGAGTTGCTCTTCATGGGTATAAAATTTCTATTTTGTAAGATGAATAAAGACTAGAGATCTGATGTGAAACATTGTGCCGTAGTCAACAATACTGTATTGTGCACTTAAAATTTTGAGCGTAGATCTCTTGTTAAATGTTCTTACCACAGTAAAAAATAAAACAAACAACAAAAAACAAACACAAAGGAACAGGAGGAAACTTGGAGGTGATGAATACGTTATTGCTTTGATTGTGGTTGGCTTTGCAGGTGTCTATGTTGGGGTTAACTGACTTGCATACTTTAAATATGTGCAGTTTCTTGTATATCAATTATACTTCAACAAAGCAATGTATTATACAAAACAGTCACCTCCCAGGGTCACTCCCTCCATTCCAGTTCAAAATACAAAAAGAAAAGGTTGACCTCTAAAATGATTTATGGTTTAATATTACCTAATTGAAGTTAAAAATTCTATGGAATATGTTAAATATGAATATTTATAACAAAGGTTCCTACTTTAATACATTGAATTGAATTATATTGGCCTGGATGCCTTTCAGTCTAAATCAGCATTTTGAACTATACAGTCAAGATCTAACCTCACCAGTCTCTAATATTAAATAGCTTCTGGCATTTAATAATGCCAGAATGATTTTTACACATTATTTTCTCAAATATTTTTATACAGCATCTAGGGAGATGGACAAGCCATGGCACATCTCTGGTAACGTTAGCACTTCAGGTTAGTAAATGAGTGGTATTGGTTCTGTTATTTCCACAAATTGTTGAACATATTAAATAAGTTATCACAGTGACTCAGTTAATGCTGTCTTATGTCAGGACCCAGGAAACCCTGGGTTTCCTAAGGATGGAGTGGGGCTAAAACTGAAAGGAGGCTGATAATTAGACAAAATCAATTAGATATTGGCTGATAATTAGACTCACTCTCTCTCTGTCTCTCACACACGTGCGCGCGCGCACACACACACACACACACACACACACACACACACACGAGTCTGCATCATCTGAGGTCTGAGGTTGGGAAGACATCCCCAGGGCTGGTCTATCAGTGGACACAGGGCAAGCTGCACTGGAGTAGCCCACCAGAGGGCACGCACATCCTCATGGCATCAGAACTCCAAGTGGGGAACCCAGAGTTATACTCCCTGTCTACCTGCCAGGGCACTAGGTCAGCAGTAGGGAATTATCTTATTGTTTTCATGCTGTTAATGAATGAACAATTCACAGCTCTGTACATACATGGCTGTCAATATTTGTCATACACTTCAACAACTTTAATTCAAGATCAAGGTCACACTACTGTAGGCACCTCATGTAAGTGAAATCATACAGTGTTTGTCTTCCTGTGTCTGGCTTATTTCACTGAGCATAATGCCCTCCAGGTTTATCCATGTTGTTGTATATGGTGGGATTTCCTTTTTTAAAGGCTGAATAACATTTCATTGCATATATATACCATGTTTTAATATATACAAAGGAGTGAACCCAAAACATGCCTGGTTTGCACCTCATAGGAAACAATAACAAAAAGTGAAAAAAAAAAAAGGGAATTACTCCAGCATGTGTTCTCTTCTGAAAATATCTCCACAAATGTAAATTTCTTATCTTTATGAAGTTCTATTTTCATTTCTTTTATCGTGCCTTTCTCCCTAACCCCCTGATTTGCTGGGTTTTTTTCAGTCATTTGTAGACTAATTTCTTTCCATATAAACAGTTAACAATATCAGAGAGTTTTGTGAACAAAACCTTAACACCCACCACAGGATTTTGCTTTCTCTTCTGTTGTCTTTCAGGTAGCTTGAGATGGAATCTCCCTCTGAAGTCATTTATACAGCTGGCCCCATTAGTTTCCTTTTCACTGTCTGCAGCCAAGTCCCTCATTTCATTTGAATATAGCAACACAAGTGGTACCCAATGATGAACGAATTCCTCCATTCAGCATATGCTGAGCTCTTCATCATTATCAAGGGATGCTTCCTAATTCTTCTTAGAACACATTTCTCTTCATGTTTCCTGAGCTAAATAGTACTATAGTTCTCTCCTTAAGTAAAGCACGTATCACTACGATATGTTTCCAAATAGGAGGAGGTATTTTTCCTGATGTTTCTCATTTGCAATTAGTGTCTACATATTCTACAGCATCATTAAATATTCTCATTCCATATTGTGGCCATTTCTGCAGCAGCATTTCCCAATCACTTCTCAGAATTCGATCCTGGGACCTGAAACACTCATGTTCATGTATACTTACTCCTACCATGTACTCATCCCAGCCGGTGCAGGGCCCCACGCGGAAGAGCCCACACGGGGTTATTACCTCTTCTGATACAAGTCCCCCTGACTCAGGTACTTCTTTACAGGTGCGCTAGAAGAAACCCCTCGGGAAAAGAGAGGAAGCACCCACAGCTAGATAATACATGGTGAATGCACACATTCTTTATGATTATATTAAACAAAACATTATTTCAAAGAGGAAATACTTAACAACTTAAGGAAAATGCCAATGAAAGGTCAAGGCAAGCACTCGTTACATCGATCCATGCAGTTATTCTTATATTAAACTATTTAATGGGTGTATTGACTTTACAAGAGCACTTCTCCATAGAAGCACTGACTCAGACACAAGAATTGCTGTGGGTTTGCCTGACTTTATTGCTTCGATGATATAAATCTTCCAGCTGCATCATCAACTCCCTCTGTCCTCTCCCAGGCAGCAGACAACACCTGCTTCACACCCCTCTCTCCCACCCCTCCTCGGTGCTTGCTAGACTCTCAGCTCCCCAGACCCTCTCAAGGCAAGTTATTAACTCTCACTGAGTCTTCTCCTCATTTGTAAAATAGGAACAACAATACCACCATAAATGTGTTCTTATGAGACTTTAATAAGACAATATATTGAACATAATATATGGAAGATGGATAATCATAAACCCAATAACTTTTAGTTCCTATTTTCTTTTCTTTGGCTTCTTCCTCTGTCTTCTTATTCTCTTCTCAGTCTTTAAAATTTATTTTCCATTGCTTTTGGCTCTCCTCTGGCCCCCCTCCACTTTCCTCCCTCCCTAAATCATTCTCTCCCCCCATGCTTCTCTCCTTCCTTAAGACTCTACACTATCAGCCAATTGAAAGTCACATAGGGATAAGAGCAATTTGCTGCTAAATTGGAATTTCTTGATCTAAACCTTGAGATCATCATTCTAACTTGTGGAGTAGAAACCAGGAAGGTGCATGTGTAAAAAACTGGTCAGCTATTCACATCCTGAGGGGGAAAAAACACTGCTGTCATCTGCAATATAAAACGAAGACAGGGCTTCCCATTGTTGTCAGTACATCAAAATCACTGGGGAGTGGTTAAAAATCCTGTTGTCCGGGCACACATCAGAGCAAATAAATTAGAGTCTCTCAGTGAGGGGTGCGGGAATAGGTAGTTTTACAGGGAAAGCCAACATACAGCAGTTCTGAACTATTTATAAGATTGTAACAAAGACTTTAGTAATTCTTACGCAGATTAGAGTTTGGGAAACACTGATTTAAAGTGACAGATTATATGACACCTCCCATAAATTATAGGGGGATTTAACACACTCAAGTATTATGAAATAAGCTGTTGTTATTTTTAAATAATAAACTATTTTAGGATAGTTTTAGACTAACAGAAAATTTGCAAAGATAGTATAGAGGGTTCCCGTATACCCCAACCCAACTTGCATATTCCTAACATTGCATATATTAGTGTGATACGTTTATCCCAGCTAATGAACAAACATTAATAGATTATTCTTTTTTTATAAATACATTTATTTTTATTTATTTTTTAAAATTTTTGGCTGCGTTGGGTCTTCGTTGCTGTGCGCAGGCTTTCTCTAGTTGAGGCGAGTGGGGGCTACTCTTCGTTGTGGTGCACGGGCTTCTCACTGCGGTGGCTTCTCTTGTTATGGAGCATGGGCTCTAGGCACGCGGGCTTCAGTAGTTGTGGCACGCGGGCTCAGTAGTTGTGGCTCGTGGGCTCTAGAGCACAGGCTCAGTAGTTGTGGTGCACAGGCTCAGTAGTTGTGTTGCACAGGCTTAGTTGCTCCACGGCATGTGGGATCTTCCCGGACCAGGGCTTGAACCCGTGTCCCCCTGCATTAGCAGGCAGATTCTTAACCACTGCGCCACCAGGGAAGCCCAATAGATTATTCTTAACTCAAGTTATTTCATGCAGTTGTCGCAATTTATTTTGGATTTCCCTTGGTTTGTATCTGATGTCTTTTTCTGTCCCAGGATCCTAATCTAGCATACCACATTACATTTAGCCATCATATCTAGTAAGGCTTCTCTTGGCTGTGACAATTTGTCAGAACTTCTGTATTTTGTGATGACCTTGACAGTTTTGAAGAGTATTGGTCGGGTAGTTTGTAGAACATCCCACAGTTTGGGTTTGTCTGACATTTTTCTTGTGGTTAAACGGGGGTTATGGATTATTGGGACAAAGACCACAGAGGCAAAGTGCCATTCTCATCACATAATATCAAGGGTATATAATCTCAACATGATTTATGGCTGTTGGCAACCTTATTCAACTGGCTGAGATGGCGTTTGTCAGATTTCTCTTCTGTAAAGTTATTCTTTTATCTCCTCTTTCCCTGCTGTACTCTTTGAAGGTCACTATGTGAAGATCACATCCAAGGAGTGGGGAGTAAACTCCACCTGAAGGAGGACAGAGTATCAACATAGTTTATTTGGAATTTTTCTGCATAGGAAACTTTTCTCCCCATTTATTTACTTATTCAATCATTTATTTATATTAATATACACTCATGGATATTTATTTTCTACTTTGGGTTATAATCCATTACTTATTTATTAATTTTGATGCCCAGGTTGTTCCAGCTTTGGTTATTGGTTATTTCAGTTGGCTCCTGTGTTCAGTTGACAATGTGTTCTCATTTCTATTCTATTCTTTTCTTTCTTTCTTTCTTTCTTTTTTCTTTGAGCACATAGCTTCTGGCACTACACGATGTGCCTCTTCTCAGAGATCTCATTTACTTTCTTCCCGTACTTTCAGTTTGGGCATACAGCTTCCCAGAACAGAGCAGATACCATACATCATTGAAAAGATTCCTCAATGAATGGATATGCTTGGCATCGAACAATGTCAGCAGACAGCAGCAGCAGCAGAAGAAGAAAAACATAAAGAGTAAATGTAATAACTCAAGGAGCAACACAGTATGGAATGCTTCAGCCTGGGACAGTTTCTGAAATTGCTTTTGCATCATGGAATTATTCAATATGTGTTGTCTGACTTGACATCTCTGAGGCTTCCAAGTTTAAGATGTCTGATAGGCTCTACTAAAAATACATTCATACGTGCATTCATTCACTTAATAAAAGAGGAAAACTATTAACATTTTTTGAAAAGTATCCATTAGAAATTTGTAAAGGAAAAAAAATAGTTTTTTGGAGGGAATAAATATTGAACAACCTATTCACTATGAATGCCAAAGTTAAAAACTCTTACCAAATAATACGAAAATGCCTGAAACCTCTAACATTCTACATGTAAGCATTGTTGTTGGGTGGAGGTGTGGCACGTTTCCCAGTGTCTACTTACATTGTATCTTTATATACATTTTTCAAAGTTAACCATTAGCTGAGGGTGAAATCAGATAAGAGAACCCAATGTATTCAAGCCAGGCTCAAAGTCTGTGTAGACTAATGAAATGCACAGTTCTCAACGGTCCCTCTGTATGAAGTAGATACACCTCGTCTTAAAGCAAAACTCCTAGGACCCTATGAGAGAAATGCAGTCTAGGAAATAGATGTGATGCATTCTTAAATCATGAATCATGGCCTATCTTACCTATTCTGTAACATAAAAATATTATATACTTACGCAAATCTGTCACATATCTTTACATGTTTCTTAAGTTTTCTTCTTTCAAAAATTTTAAATATCATTCCAACTTAAACTCAACTCACTGGATTCACTTTGTGCATATTATCCAAGATTTTCCTACTATGAATATCAAGGTTATTAGATTAATCATGTGATTAATGTATAATAGTCAAATGGTATGGTAAGTAATTAACATTTTAGATTAATAAAGAAAACATTGCTTTTGATTATTCCTAAATAAATTGGCTAATTTTCTTACCTTTATTTTTTAACCTCAGGAGAAATTAAAAAGTTGTGCTTTATCTTTTGGGAATCTTGTTGCCTGAAGACAACGTGAGGTGACCGCTTTTGGTTTTAACCTTGGTATAGCAGTGTGTCCACCAGTCAACACAGAGATAATGAGCTGGCAACTTCTCTGTAGGCTGATGGGCAGGGCTTTCTTTTCTTTGATAAATTATTTAACTTGCTCTCTTCTCTGCCCTGTCACAGAACCTTGTTTCTTTTGTCCTTGGGGGAAAAAAAAATTAAATTTTGTTCTTTTTCTCTTATCCCTAGCTCAGGAATATTTGAAGTCCAAGAGCACAGTGTTAGAATTAGCTGGGTGGAGAAGGCATTTGGAAGGTCAGAATAAGGAGAGAAAAAAAGAGAGGGAGAAGAGAAAGTGGGAGGGAGAGACACACAGAGAGAGAGAATTCTATTTACTGTAAATATATTATTAATAATGACGTTAAGAGATCAATGCACTAATAAATAACAAAGCACAGATTTCCCAATGAAAAACACCGAACTTTTAAAATAAGAATTGACCTCTCCGCCTACCAATGCAGGGGACATGGGGTCGAGCCCTGGTCCATGAAGATCCCACATGCCGAGGAGCAGCTAAGCCCGCGAGCCACAATGACTGAGCCTGCGTGCCACAACTACTGAAGCCTGCACGCCTAGAGTCCGTGCTCCGCAACGAGAGAAGCCACCACAATGAGAAGCCCGCGCACTGCAACGAAGAGTAGCCCCCGCTTGCCGCAGCTAGAGAAAGCTTGCATGCAGCAACGAAGACCCAACATAGCCAAAATAAATAAATTTCCAAAAAAAAAAAAAATTGACCTCTCAAGACATATAAAATACCACCTCTGCCCTTAATAACAATCTCTACAATGACAATACTCATTTTATTGAGATAAATATTTCTATTAGTATCATAAGTATATTCTCCTTTGCAAAACGGTGTTGTCTGGGGAAGAGACAAAATGTACAGAATTTTTAATGTTTCTTTTCATGTGGGTCTTTTTCTTTGATCACTCTCACTCTGAGAAACCAAAGGGCAAAAAATCCAAAATTTAAGAATATAATTTGAGTCTTGTTTCCAAAGGGAGGGAGATAAAAAGAAAGACCATGTCCTTAGAAAGCAGGGTTTAAGATGCTATGGGTAAAATGAAATATGGTGCAGATTGCGGGCTAGCGTGGCTGCTGAACAGAAGTGACAGTAAAGCTTGTAGTACGCTCACCTTCAGGTAGACTCTCCAGCACGGCAGGAACAAGCTGCTGAAGAGCCTGAGATGGATTTTGCATAGGGACTGTATTTACCACTGAACTGAACGTAAGCACTTATTAGAAAATGAAAAATAATAGAAATATCTGATAGAAAAATAGAACATATAATATGCAAAATGACTACCTATACCCATATGAATGTGGAAACATCCTCTTGTGTTTGTATAAATTCACACACGTAGGTACATGCACACCTCTATAACTACACTGTTACAGGCAGAAAACATCACAATTGTAAAAGTGGTAAAGAGTGATTTTTCTCAGGAGAGGGCATTGACTGTGATGCTTTTGTCTTTGTGTTCTGTATCTTTAAATTTTATATCATATGCCGATAATACTTCTATACAGGACAAAGGAGGTATTGTTTCATTTTCTTTATTTTTTCATTCATTCATTTATTTATAATTTCAGGCACATGGATGACAACACCTTTCAAATATGAACTAGGAAACGTGGCTGATTATTTAGGTTAAAATTGAACTAAGAAATGGGGCAGGCTTTCAAATTGACCTGTCAGCGGGTTATCAAGGATGATTAATTCTCTTCGATTATAAACTGCGTGTGGATGAACATGATCTATAATATTTAACTTTAAAATATTAATAATGATAACCCCTCAAAGCTTTAATTAAACTGGTTTGGAACCAGTTTAACTTTCAATGAAAGTTAAAGCATATTATGGGATTAGTTCTGAATTTGAGAAGGTACAGCAGCAATATGCTATGGATAAAAAAGTGCTTCTGGACAAGGCATATTGAGTCAAGTCCTCCGTGCCAACAGACAACAGTAATTGGCATCTTTAGGTGACAGTGTTTATTTCTCGGTCAGTTAATTGTTAAAGTAAAAACATCCCACACACCTGGAGAGCCAAATTGTTTCTCCAGTTTATGTAAAGTGACTTTGGAATTTAATCTTTTGTCATGAAATTACAGTGAACTTTTAAATGAAGACAACACACTTTAAAAAACTCAGACAATCATGTGATTCACTATTGTAAAATTGATTAAACCTCCCACTTAATGTCTCATGTTAAAAATACGCTGAATGGATTTTGGCTGTGAGATGACAGAAAAATAACAGCAAAAATGAATTATTTAGATTCTCAAAGTAGTATTAACCAAAAAAATTTTAATATCTCTAAAATAAATGATAACTGATAAAAAGTCACTTCTGGGTGCTGTTCAAGATAACTATCTGTGATCACTGAATGTCTCTCTTCTGCAAGTTTATGTGAATAACTTCTAATAGGGCCTTATGGGGTTTCTTGCAATTTTTCTAAGTATTATAAAGGTCCAAATTACAGATATGATGTCTTAAACACCCACAAGTACACACTATTAGGGTAAACATACAACAAGCAGTGCAACAGTTTTAACTAATCTGATACAATCTTCATGTTTTCCGGAATCTCTGACTAGTGAACAGAACAGAAGGTTTGGATGAACTTCCCTTCCCTTGTTCATTCCAAACTGTTTATATGATTATGAGCCAGTCCCTCATCCACTATGACCTGAAGCTTTTTTATTTGTGAAATACTTTGAGAAAAAAAATCAACTAAAATATTAAGAGTTGGGGGATACAGGAGCTAAAACATAGCATAGAGAGGAGACAAGGATGATCTTTCCATCATTATTTAACAAGCATATAGGAGATTATGAGTAAGGTTAGTATATAATAAGAGAAATTTATTTTACTTATTCATCTAAAAATATATTAAAGGTTAGTTGTTATTCAGATAACGTGGAAATATATCAGTATATTTGGGGGGTGAGGATGTTTATTGAGGGACAGTTGAATGCCCTTCTAAACTTTTTACAGAAATATCTAATTTAGTCTACATACAAACTCCATGAAGCAGATATGATTCCCCCCATTTTCCAGGCAAGAAAACAGGATGAGAGAAGCTGATCTGCTTGGCCAGCATCACACAGCTTGTGAGAGATTCATCAGAACCAGAGTCCTGTCTCTACGACTGACATCAAAGGGTGCTCTTTTACTGCACCACGGAGGATGAAACCCAGGCCCCTTGAGAGAATGAATGGTTACCTTCTAGTCTCATTTCCTCTGTTACACCATTATATCATCTGCTTTTATCTCAATGATCAGTTAAGGGTTTTGCTTTTGTTTTTGTTTTATATTGGCTGGCTGTGTATCAGCACCTTTCCCACTAAGCCAGTTGGCACAGAAGATGGTTCCATGACAGTAAATGCTTTTCCAACTTGGCTTCTAGCCTTCAAAGTATATTAGAAAGGTTTTAAACTAACATTTTCTAAAATACTTGTGACAAAGAGATTTATAATTATTCACATTAATGAGAGAGAGAAAGAGTGTCCTACATTTATGATACAATTGTAGGTATTTTCATCATGTGCATGGACAGTTGATCTTCCAAAGCACCAATGCCTTACAGGAGAATGAGTTTACCTTTTTTTGCCTAAAATCCTCTTCTTCATAAACCGTTCAACCTTTGACATCTCCTTCCTTCCTGAAACACGATACTTCTCGGCTTCTCTGAGACCTATTCTCTTGGTTTTCCCTTGCTCTTACTGGCCAGTCCTTGAGAAGTTCCTCTGCTGGCCCCAACCTCTTGGTAAAACCTTTACATGGTTGAGTAACCCAGAGTTCAGACCTTGGTGTTTCTCTCTCTCAGGAAATCACATGTTATCTGTTATGAACTGAATGTGTCCCTCTGAAATCCGTATGCTGAATTCCTAAACTCCAGGGTCATAATTTTAGGAGGTGGGGAGTTTGGGGGGTAATTAGGTCATGAAGTTGGAGCCCCTGTGATGAGATTAGTGCCTTTATAAGAGAAGACATGGGAGCTTGCCCTTTCTCTGCTCTCCTGTCCATGTGAAACAGAATGAGAAAACAGCTGTCTGAACAAGATGGAGGGCTCTCATGAGAACCAACCGTGTTGGCACCCTGATCTTGGATCCCCAGCCTCAGAACTGTGAGAAATGAATGTTTGTTGTTTAGGCCACCCAGTCTATGGTATTATGTTATAGTAGCCTGAACTAAGACACTATCCAGTGACACCAAATATATGGGCACAAAATACTGTCTCCACATTGATGACTTCTAAATGTCAATCTCCAGCCTTGACCTCTTCTATGAGCCCCAGACTTAATAAGTAAGCTGCTCCCCGACGTCTACCCTGCAATGTCTTGTTGACAGAGAACTGGCTATAAATAGCTATGGGTGGCAGTCACATGAGATCAGAATGAAACAAATAGGGAAGTTTGACTGTACTAACTTGCATTTGATAAAGACATGCCTAGGAGGATGATTTGGGGAGCAAAACACAACTAGAGGATTTAATCTGGTGAAGGTAAGATTGAGAATCTGGGCTGAGGTAGCTCAAGAGCAGAGGTAAATATAGACTAATGAGAACAGTGCCACATCTGAAAGGCCTATAGTTCCTGGGACATTGCAAAACTTAATGTTCCTAGGAATAGCCTCAAGTCATCAAAGCTATGTTTGCTGTATGCAATTTAAGCAATTAATCTGATAATGCTTTTGAAACTTTAGTTTCAGCAAAGTGGGTATGTTTTTCACTATATTTAAAATGATCTAGAACACCTTAGTATATAAAAAAGCATTTTTTTAATTCCACAGATAAAAGAAGCATTCTTGTTTTTGACCAACTTTTACTTAGTGACAAATTTATTAATTATGTGAACTTTATTGGAAATTAAGTCATTATAAAGCTTCTCCATCAGCTAGGAGAAAAAGGTATTTTCCTAAAGCTACTGCTTACTGAACACCCTTTTTGGAGGGTATGACTGATTTCTTCACCATTCCTTCCCCAGTTCCTCCCTTTTACTTTCCTGTGATAAATATAGTGACATAAAAGTGACAAATTGATATAATTTTTATGAGCCCTCAAAAACAAACCAAAGTAAATATTTAGGAGCAAAGTTTATAATAGGATATTTGAGTGTAAGTTTTGATATGATCAGTTAATGCACATTTCTTTGGGAAATGTATGGAGGGCATAAATTTCTTAATTTGAGCCTTCAAATATTATATAAGCACTTAGACGTAGCAGTAGCCTAGAAGAACACAGGACAGTAACACTCCACTTTTGAATGCATGTACTAGCCACCATGAAATCTACAAAACATTTATATAAGGTATATGCATGAACACCTACTGTCTATTCCTGATTCCACACTAGTCAGAAACACGATAGGTGACCTAGGTGTCTGACTTCAGAGCACCAGACATCAGCTATGTCAAAGAAAAGGAATTCAGATTTGGTTAGTGGGATGCTGGCCCACAAGAATTCAAATCAATACACAAGGGAACATGCTGGGAAATGACTGTCTAACTACAAAATGTCTCTGCAGTCTGGTGGATAAACTGCTTTAACTTTCCCAGTGAATTGGACTTCACGGATGGCCCAGGGTCAGTGGCTGTCATGTGAAAGAATCTAGCTATATTGCCTATTACTGTCAGTCAAAGGCAAACTTGCTATTCTCTCCCCTCAGAATATCCATACTCTATCCTTCCATGCAGACATATTAGCACCGCTAGGACTATCTGAGGCATTTTACATTTGCAGTGAATGAAGATAGTATATAAACCTGGGGATTTCAGGCAATGATATAATTTTATAAATCAGATCGTAAAGATATGATTATATGGAAACATTCATTTACTGTATTGGTAAAAATTAATATTTTTTAAATTAGAAGTGTAAATGGAGTAGAGTAGGACTGATGCATGTATCAATATTTAAGTACCTATGATTTATACTTTTATGCAAATGACAACAAAACCATATGTAGTGATGCTCCAGATAGCCACAGGAAAACATGTCATTAATATTTTATTTTAAAAATGGTTAACATGGCCTCAAATATGTTGAATAATTTTTATGGAATACAAACAATATAAGAAAATTATTATTTGTCAGCAAAATGTTCTGTCTGACTTCAATGATTCAGCATTGTGACAGCAGTTAAATTCATCTCAATAGGGATGTCTGAAAATACATGTATTACGGAACAGAGCGTTCTTTTTTTTTTTAACATGTTTATTGGAGTATAATTGCTGTACAATGGTGTGTTAGTTTCTGCTTTATAACAAAGTGAATCAGTTATACATATACATATGTTCCCATATCTCTTCCCTCTTGCATCTCCCTCCCTCCCACCCTCCCTATCCCACCCCTCTAGGTGGTCACAAAGCACAGAGCTGATCTCCTTGTGCTATGCGGCTGCTTCCCACTAGCTATCTATTTTACGTTTGGTAGTGTATATATGTCCATGCCACTCTCTCACTTTGTCACATCTTACCCTTCCCCGTCCCCATATCCTCAAGTCCATTCTCTAGTAGGTCTGTGTCTTTATTCCCGTCTTGCCACTAGGTTCTTCATGACCTTTTTTTTTTTTTCCCCTTAGATTCCATATATATGTGTTAGCATACTGTATTTGTTTTTCTCTCTCTGACTTACTTCACTCTGTATGACAGACTCTAACTCCATCCACCTCACTACAAATAAATCCATTTCGTTTCTTTTTATGGCTGAGTAATATTCCATTGTATATATGTGCCACATCTTCTTTATCCATTCATCTGATGATGGACATTTAGGTTGCTTCCATGTCCTGGCTATTGTAAATAGAGCTGCAATGAACATTTTGGTACATGACTCTTTTTGAATTACAGTTTTCTCAGCATAAAACAGCAATTCTAGAGTTTTTAATAATGCAAGAGCAGCATTTTTAACTCCCAGAACTCCAATGTAAAGTATCTATCTTCAAAATATATAATGTCATTGTCATATTTGGTTTAACAACATAAGTGACATGCTTAAAATGTTACACTAAAAATCTAAGGAGAAAATTCCAAAAATCCTCAATCTTGACATCTAATTCTTTGTTGCTTTGCTGTAAATGCTGTTCTCTCTAAATATGAAACATTTCCAAGAAAATATGTTTTTTAAAGTACTTTGTGTTTTTAATTTTCTAAGCAAGTTTACCAATAGGGAAATGGGATCCAACTAGTATATTAAACAAATCTTTTTGATACATAATTTTCAGCTGGTGACTTATAAAGACTCATCATCAGAAGTGAGAGGAAGATTAGGCGGAATCTCTGTTTAAAAAAAAAACTGACACAGCTCATATATATCCACTGACAGTGTCATATCCCTAAGTACCTTATCTTGTTTGTGTATGTTACTGCATTTAACAAGTTCTAAATGGGAATAACTAAATGATTGCTTACCAATTTATGTAAAGAAAATATTTTGTATTTAGATGCATTAAGGAGTATTTCATATATCAGTAGAGAAGATATGGAATAAGACCAGGAACGATGTGAAATTTTAATGAATATACAAGAGAAACTCTTCAGGTTTCAAAAGTGCTCCCAAAGGTTCCTCAAAAAATTAAAAATAGAGCTACCATATGATCCAACATTCTCATTTCTGTGTATACACCCAAAGGAAATGAAATCACTATCTCGAAGGGATTAACTGCGCAACCATATTCATTGCAGCATTATTTACAACATCCAAGACATGGAAACCACCTAAGTGTCTCTTGACAGATGGATGAATAAAGAAAATGTGGTATATTCATAAAATGGAATATTATTCAACCATAAAAAGAAGGAAATCCTGTCATTTGTGACAGCATGGATGGACTTAAGGGTATTGAAATAAGTGAAATAAATCAGAGGGAGAAAGACAAATACTGTATGATCTCACTTATGTAGTGAATCTAAAAAAGCCGAACTCATGGAAACAGAGAGTAGAATGGTGATAGCTACGGGTTGAGGGTGGGAAGAAATGAGGAGATGTTGGTCAAAAGGGTACAAACCTCTAGTTATAAGATAAGTAAGTTCTGGGGATTTAACGCACAGCAGGGTAATTATAGTTAACAATACTCTATTATACACTTGAACATTGCTAAGAGAATGTTCTTACCACACACACACACACACACACACACGAAAATTATGTGAGGTGATAGGAGTGTTAACTAGCCTTACTGTGATAATCATTTCACAACATATAAATGCATCAAATCAACGCATTGTATGCTTTAAACTTATGCAATGTTATATGTCAATTATATCTCAGTAAAGCTGGGGAAGAAAGAGTGCTCCTCCATTTTCCAGCTACTGAGACAAATATTTGAAATAGGCATTTGAAAAATTCTGCCCCCTCTCAGTGTTTGGCATTGTTTATCTTACCTAATGACTACTTTAGGTAAGGCAGGGGTAGTAGGGGTATACTCTATTACTTGTAAGGTAACTCTATAGGCATAGACTTGAATAATTCAACTGCTCCAAACACACTGGATAGACACAGTGTCATGAGAGTTTTCCCGCTTGTAAGAGTTTGTGTCTCCTCAATTTTAAAGCAACACTGGGATATTATATGGAACCTGTATATTTTATTAGAAATTCCAACCCTTCCATTTCTATGTACACAGAGATAATTTTAAGCCAAATAAGAGCACTGTGGTGTTATTATTTAGATTGAGAATTATCCAGGATATGCTACTATTTTTTGTTCTTCCTACAGAATCCTACATACTATTTCAAGTATACAATGCTGCAGAGAGAGAGAGAGTGAGAGAGAGGGAGAGAGAGAGAGAGAGGGAGAGGGGGGGGGGAGAGAGAGAGAGAGAGAGAAAACACCCATTAGTCAATTATTTCTTCTTCCTATTTACTCTAGGTATTATGTTGGTGCCAGTTATTAAAATGTGTTCTCCGGATTGTCTTGAGGTTTCAAGTTTATCTTTTTTTAAGTAAACGGTTTAAGTATACAGCCCCCACCTTGAACAACTTGGAGTCAGGGGTGTCGACCTCCTAAGCAGGTGAAAGTTCACATATCACTTTTTTTTTCTTTATTTTATTTTTTTAAAATGTATTTCATTGAAGTATAGTTGATTTACAATGTTAATTTCTACCATACAGCAAAGTGACGCAGTTATACATATATATACATTCTTTTTTCATATTCTTTTCCATTATGTTTTATCACAGGATATTGAGTATAGTTCCCTGTGCTATACAGTATGACCTTGTTGTTTATCCATTCTATATATAACAGTTTGCATCTGCTTATTCCAAAATCCCAATCCAACCCTTACCCACCGTCCCCCCTTGGCAACCACAAGTCTGTTCTCTATGTCTGTGAATCTGTTTCTGTTTCATAGATAAGTTCATTTGTGCCATATTTTAAATTTCACATATAAGTGATATCATATGGTATTTGTCTTTCTCTTTCTGACTTACTTCGCTTAGTATGATAATCTCTAGGTCCATCCATGTTGCTGCAAATGGCATTACTTGATTCTTTTTATGGCTGAGTAGTATTCCATTGTATATATGTACTACATCTTCTTTATCCATTCATCTGTCCATGGACATTTAGGTTTTTTCCATGTCTTGGCTATTGTAAATAGTGCTGCAGTGAACAGCATGTATCTTTTCAAGCTATAGTTTTCTCTAGATAAATGCCCAGGAGTGGGATTGCAGGATCATATGGCAACTCTATTTTTAGTTTTTTGAGGAACCTCCATACTGTTTTCCATAGTGGCTGCACCAATTTACATTCCCACCAACAGTGTAGGAGGGTTCCCTTTTCTCCACATCCTCTGCAGCATTTGTTATTTGTAGACTTTTTTTTTTTTTTTTTTTTTTGATGGAGAGAGCTTTTTATTTCCTTCTTCTTCTTTTTTTTTTTTTTTTTTAGCATAGAAAAATATCTTTATGATCTCTGGGTAGGTAAAGGTAAAAGTCACATATCACTTTTGACTAACCCAAAACTTAGCCTATAGTTGACTGGAAGCCTTATCAATAACATATGCAGTCGATTAACATGCACTTTGTATGTTTATGTATTATATACTGTATTCTTAGAATAAAGTAAGCTAGAGAAAAAAATGTTATTAAGAAAATCATAAGGAAGAGAAAATATATTTACAATACTGTACTGTATTTATTGATAACGTACGTTTATGTCATCTGTTTACAAGATGAATTATCTATCAGCACCTACATCAGTATTGTCTTATACGATACAAAACAATGTAGACATTATATGTATTACAACACTAGACGCCAAAATGAAAAGACCATGTGAAAAAGAAATTCATGTTTATTTGCAGGTATAACGACTTATGCATTGATAATGAAGAAGCAGAAATAAGATTGCTTTAGGGTAGCCTAGTGTAATTGACACAACTGCTTCATGGTAGCTTAGCCTATACTCTAATGACTAAGTCATTATAAAATTTTTATGGCATACAGTATTACAGTCATATTTATAATACAGTATTGGAAACATTGTTACATTAAAAAAAAAAAACCTACCTAGCTGTGATGATAGGCTGATACTCAGTTTCTCCAAGTAAGAGAGAGACACACTGTACAGCAATGTAATTCTTTGAAAGCAAAGTTATAAAGCAGTAAGAAAACTAGCATATTATTAATTTTATATTAAGTATCACTCACCTTGTGCCATGTAAGTGTAGCCTTGCTACAAGTCTTACATACAATGCTCTACACAATGCATACTTAGGCAATGATGATGATGGCACAAAAGCATCTCATACAGTTCTTGCCACACAGTTATTAAATTTCAGATGAAGACACACACATACACAAGAGGTGAGTCTATTAACTGTACAGCATGATATTATTTACTGTTCATTAAGTGGAAGTGGATCACCATCAGGGTCTTCATTCTCATTGTTTTCATGCAGAGCAGGCAGAGGAGGAGAAGGGGGGTGTGTCCTGTTGTCTTGGGGACGGCAGAGGCAGAGGAGGTGGAAGGGGATGCAGGAGAGGCAGGCACATTTGGTGTAACTCTACAGAAATACATTGTAATTTCTGACTTTGTGGCTTTCATTTCTCTAAAAATGTTTCTATGTGGTACCAATCCTTCTTCCACTGTTTGCTTTAGTTTCAGTGCCTATATCATAGAAGGGTCCCCATTGTAGAAGAAGCCAAAAACAATCTTGATTAATTGGAACCCTTCTGCCAGATTGTCTAATGTCAACTTGTTTGCTGGCACTGCTGCTTTTTCCTTTTTTTTTTCTTTTTGGTCACGCCGAGTGACTTTTGGGATTTCAGTTCCCCTACCAGGGATTGAACCTGGGCCATCGGCAATGAGAGTGCAGAGTCCTAACACTGGACCACCAGGGAATTCCCACTGTCACTGATTCTTCTACGTCTTCTTCCTTGTTGCCTAGGCCGGTTCGGAAGCTCTCATCTCCATCAAGTTGTCTTCTGTTCATTCCTCTGGTGGCGTGTCTATTAGCTCTTGAATTTCTCCAAGATCCATATCTTGAAACCCTTCTCCCCTCTGCCTTTTTAGCCATCGTCACAATCTCTTTCATGATTTCTTTAATTGGCTCTGTTGTAAGTCCTGTGAAATCATGAACAACATTTGGGCACAAACTTCTCCAGCAGGAGCTTATTGTTTCAGGCTTGATGGCTTTCGTGGATTTTTCTATAACAATGACGGCATCTTCAGTGGTGTAATCCTTCCCAACTTTTATGATGTCCTCTCTGTCGGGGTTCTCTTCCATAGCATCGACAATGCTTTCCATAGAGTACCATGTGTAATGAGCCTTAAGGGCTTTTATGTCCCTCTGATCCAGAGGCTGAGTTAAAGACGTCTTGTTTGGGGCCAAGTAGACCACTTCAATGTCTTTGGTGTTGAACTCACGGGGTTCTGTGTGGCCAGAGGAGTTGTTCAGTATCAGTAGAATTTTAAAATGCAGTCGCTTAATGATAAGGTACTTTCTGACTTCAAGGACAAAGTATCAGTGGAACCAACCCAGAAAAATGTTCTCATTGTCCAGGCTTTCTTGTTGTATAACCAAAAGACTGGTGTTTTGGCCGCTGGTGTTTATCTTTTCCCTTTAAGGTTTGAAAGTTAGCAGCTTTATAGATAAGAGCACTCCTGATCATAAACCTGACTATTGTTAAATGTGCATCATGTTGCTTTTTTTTTTTTTTAAGATTTGTGCACTCAGCTAAGTGCAAGTTATATCTTTTATTTTATTTCTATTTTTATTTTTTTAATTTTTGAATTGTATTTTATTTATTTGTTTATTTAATACAGCAGGTTCTCATTAGTCATCCATTTTATACATATTAGTGTATACATGTCAATCCCAATCTCCCAACATCCCACCACCACCACCCCCGCCACTCTCCCCCCTTGGTGTCCATACGTTTCATGTTGTTTTTTAATCTTATATGGTAAACTACTTTCCAATTATAACTATACTGGTATCTGGCTTAGCAAAATAGTAAGTGGTGACCCAATCACTGAGGTAGAAACAATCATTCCCCAACATTGTTGAGATGGTTATTTGCCAGGGACTTTCCCTTAAGGCCTGATACTGTTCTATTTTAATTCTACAAAATGCCTGTATTTTGGAAGAAACTTTGTCTCTTAGGACATTAAGATTTTCAGAATTTGGGGGAATTTTTAACCAAATAAAACAGTGAAGTCTAGGTCCTTTCAGATCATGACTGTCACAAGGATATTAAGGGCTGTAATTTAAAAGTTCTAAGGAATGACACTTTGATTAATAGTTTCACCAATACTTTGGGCTCCGTTGCCCTGTAAAACGTGTGCTTGGAGAGAATATTTGTGAGGATGTGCCTGAAGCTCTGCAGACACATTTAATCTATCAGGGTGAACAAAGCCATGTGGCCTTTATTGTGGGACAAGGGGAACCTTGACTAAAAGATGTGAGTGAAACAGTTGTGAATAGTTCTTCAGACGTCCCCACTACACTGTGGTGTGTGTGTGTGTGATCTGAGTCCTTTCCTCTAGTTTGCATGAGTCACAATTTGTTCTCAGGCTCATATGTGTCCATACTTTATAGACCTTGGGAGTCTGAGGGCATGAATCATGAAAGATTCCCAGACCATATTTTTAAGTCTTAGTTTTATTATTGTAAAAACAAACAATTCCCTCTTGTTCGCATACTAGCTGTACTAGCAAGAAAAGATTCTGAAATTTAAAATTATAAGATAATGTGTTTTACAAGATAATTGACCCATTTGACTGGTCCAGGCTTCTCTGTCTTGGATGCTCCAGTAATGTTTTTTGAACTACAAAGAGGAATCTATTACCAACTCATGAAATATTTCTTAGAAAAAGGCAAATATGATGACATATTTTAGGTTAAAGATTTTGCTGATGTTGCTAAGTCTGCATCCTTCCAGAAATATTCACTCAACACACTTTTATTAAATACCCACAATGCACTGGGAGCTGTGACATGTAACTGGAGGAGAACTGACAGAGTCCCAAACCTCAGATAATTTAGAGTCTATTAAAACACATAAACATTTATGCCTTGATAAAAATATACACAAACCCGTAGAAGGCAAAAGCAAAGACTTATCTCTTCTCACAGCCAAATGATGTGAGTGAAATGATAAGTTCTCTGTAACATGGGTCTTTGATATACTGTCTAATGCTAAATTTATGGTGATCTCTATATGATGCTTGTGATTCATCAAGGAAGCGCCATTAGTTTATCTTTTCTTATTAAGCTAAAAGGAATTCTCTGCCACTACATTTCCCCTCTTACTTATGGAAGGATTTTCTTATAGATAAAACCACTCCTTCAATTTTGTTCATCTTTATTTATTGCCTATATTGATGCAAGAGACTATAGAAAATAATCACTTTACAACTAAATACACTTTATGCCATACACTTTGGTAAGAGAGTGAATTGATTCAATCTTTGTGAAAGAAAATTTAGCAACATGTGTCAAAATTTTATTAATGTTAAGACGTTTACCCAATAATTGCTATTCTAGAATTGCATTCCAAAGGCATAATTGGAACCAAAATGGTAGACAATTCATGTTCAAGAGGCCAAAATCTTGGAGAAAAGAGAAGGGTTGAGCAATGAGTTTTCATGTAGTCATATGCAAAACTCTTAGACTGCACAGGTGAAGCATGAGAAACAAAGTTGACAAAAGCTGAACATCAGAGAGTAGTTTTCAGTTGATTTCCAATGTAGAGGAGGTAGAAACTGGAGCTGAGCACCTAAGATGCGCTTTGAACCCCGGCAATACATTAGACTCTAAGTTTGACAACTGAAGAGCTATGCAATAGTAGCAGTGGTGAATCAGTGGTGGGCAGAAGTTTCCAAATTTCAACACAAATTTGAGCCAGATCTATACTGGAATAAAATTATTTGCTTCACTCCAGCTAGCTACCATAGGATAGGGTGAACCTTTTCTGGAATAAGATAATATCTCAAGTTTAAAATGGGAGGGGTTTGCTTAGTCAAAAGGTCTGACTTCCATATAATCAGAATCCCAGAAAAAAGGAGAGAATGAGATAGGAATCTGATAATCTCCCCAAATCAATAAAGGGATCACTCTCTACAGATTCAAGAAGTTTAGTAAGTGCAAGCAGCTTAAATACAAAATGACCACACCTAGACAAGTCCTGGTAAAAAATGATGAGATTATGAAAAGCAGACAGAAATAAAAATATACAGCACTTTCCAAGGAGCAAGATTAAGACTGACAGCTGCTATTGTCAGCATATAAAGGAAGTCAGAAGAAAATAAAATGACAGTGTTAAAAGCTAAAAAAAATAATTTCCAATCTAGAATTCTCCATATCAAGTGAAAACATCTCACAAATATTCAGTTAAAATAAATAAAGACAAAGTGAATAAAAACAGGATTATCACCTGCAGATATTCCCTAAAAGGAATATTAAAGGTAGTTTTCTCACCAGAGTAAAATAATCCAAGATGGAAAAAAGAAATTAGAATAGAATCAAGGACAACAGAAAGAATAAATCTATTGGTAAATGTAAATGAATATTAACATTAGAAAACAACAATAATAATGCCATGTAGTATATAAAATATATGTAAATATAAAATAGGCAAGCACAATAAAAATAAAATTTTAAAAAGTCTTTGATGTAAATGAAGTTAAAGTATTCTCAAATACTAGCATAAGAAGATATAGATAAAATAATTTATTTTAAGATAAAATAATTCATTGAAGTATGTTGTAATCTTTAAAGCAACTCCTGAATGTAAAAGAATGTACAACTAAAGAGCAGATAATGATAATTAATGAATTAATCCAAAAGAAATTAAAAGAGGAGACAAAAAAGATACATCAGATTGGTGAGATCAAAAGAAAACAAACAGTAAAATAATAGATACAGGTGTATTATTTTCAAGAAATGGTATTAAAGAAGTAGAATGTCCCTATATGCAGTGGGGTGTGGGAGGATGGACTCTATCTCACCCCATACAAAGACCTAAGTGTAAAATTGTAAGACTTCTAGAAGAAAATATAGAAGAAAATCTTTGTGACCTTGGGGCATGCAAAAGTTTCTTAGAATACAAAAATCAAAAATGGTAAAGGAAATGTAAATAAAAAATGTGTACACTCCTAAAGATGTCATAAAAAAATGAAAAGACAAGTCATAAACTAGGAGAAGATATTTGCAGCATCTAGAATGTATACCTAGATTATATAAATATGTATAACATAATATATAATATAAATAATAAAAAATTTTACTATTCAATAATTTAAAAACCTAATAAAAATGAGCAAAAGATTTAAACAGACACATCACAAAGAAGACATATGAATGGCCAATAAGGACATGAAAAAATACTGTACATTATTGGTCCTTAAGGAAATGCAAAGCAAACTGTTAAGGAAAAGAAGTATAGCTCTAAATGCCTATACTGAGAAAACAAACACTGAAATTAAATTCACTAATTACACAACTGTATGACTTTGGTGAAAACAACTGAAAAATGCTAAAGAAAGCAGAAGAGAATGGATTACAAAATATAACAGCCAGAAACTAAAAGCAATCAATTAAGTGAAAGATAGAGAAATCTTTGACAAGTCTGATTAAGAGAAAAAGAGAGCAGATGCAAATAAATAGCACAGGAAAAGAGACACCATCTATGTAACAGTAAGAGTTAATTCTTGGTGAGCAATTGTTTTAGGCTTGCCACCGCTCAAAGTACTTCACATATATTAACTCATTTAATCCTTAAAACAATTCTACAAAGTTGGTACTATTATGATTCACACTTTATAGTTGAGGAAACAGAGAAAACTCAGGAGTGGGGGGCAGCACCAAAGCCCAGAAAAATCTAGATTTGGTATCCAAGAATCTAAGCACCTCAGAGGATATTAAAACGGTCTTGTGAGCATGTAAGGTGCAATCACAGAATGAATATTTCAACATTTGTTTTGAAATAAATGAAGGTAAAAATGCTAATGCTTAACTAAATGTCTAATGGAAAATTGAATAGAGCAATAAACTAAGCAAATTGAAAATGGAATATGGAATCTAAGAGCTAAGTGTTAAAAAGGTAAAGGGCTGTATATATGCCTACATACATGAGTTTTGCCAAGGGCTGAGCGAGCTGGTAGTACAGCTATTACGACGGCCGCTGTGGCTACCTTACTATTACTGCCACTCCTGCTTCTACTAACCCCACTCTTGATCTACAGGCATACCTTGTTTCATTGCATTTTGCTTCTTTGAGCTTTTTATAAATTCAAGGTTTGGGGCAACCCTGCATTGAGCAAGCCTATTGGTGCCATTTTTCCAACATCATTTGCTCACTTTGTGTCTCTGTGTCCCATTTTGGTCATTCTTGCAATATTTCAAACTTTCATTATTATTATATTTGTTATCGTGATCTGTGATCAGTGACCTTTGATGTTACTACTGTGACTCACTGAAAGCTCAGATGATGGTTAGAATTTTTTAGCAGTTAAGTATTTTTAAATTAAGGCACGTACATTGACTTTTTAGACATAATGCTATAGCGCACATAATAGACTACAGAATAGTGTAAACATAACTTTTACATGCACTGGGAAACCAAAAAATCTGTGTGGCTGGCTTTATGGCAATATTCTCTTTATTGCGATGGTCTGGAACCAAACCTGCAACATCTCCAAGGTCTGCCTGTAGTTCAAATACTACTGCTCCCCTGATACTACTGCTGCTGCGGCCGTTGCTGCCGATACTAGTACTACTACTACTGTTACTGTTACTAGTGCTACCACTACAACTACTACCACCACTGCTTCTATGACTACTGCTACTGCTACTCCTGTCCCTACTATCCCCACCGTCGCTATTATTACTGCTGCTGCTGCTATTGCTATTGCCAGTATTACTACTCTTGCTACTAACACAAATGCGATTGTTGTTACTATCTTGACCACTATACCACCACCATTATTACTCCTAATTGGTATAATAATTATACCAGTAGCCAGGTTTTAGTACTTACTATGTGCCTAGCTCTATTCGCTTTACACATATTAACTTCTTTAATCATCACAGAAATCCTAGGAAGTAGCCACTATAAATTATTGCAATCCTTCCAGAAGACAACACATATAGAAACATGTTCCGTATTACCATGGCTTACCAATATGCAATTCTGCATTCAGGCACAAGAAAGACTACACAACCCAGCCTCTTAGTGAGCCACAAGTCCACTTCAAGCCAGTGGCTGCAAGACCTGACATTCGGCTGGAGAGAAAGCATAGATTCCTATGCTTTCTCTCTGCCTCAGTGACCCTGAAGGTCTCATGCTCCTGCTGATGAGGCCAGAAAAGGATGAATATGACCTTTTGGATTAAAGTCCCTGAGTGATTTTATGGAGTCCCCTGCTCAACAGCTTTGCATCTATACCATCTGCTAAAAATAGACCTTTCTCGCTTAAGCTACTGAGACTGGGAGTTTGTTCATTACTTCTACATAGTTTATCTTATTCAGATTAATATGTGCTAGCATTAAAATCTGTATATAAATACAAAAATCTGTAAAAGCCTTTACCATGAAATCTAGTAAGATATTAGAAGGACAGCACATAAGACAAAGTAATGTTAATTACAGAAGCACGAGAAGTTCAAAATTAATAAAGCTGTTAATGTGAGGCAATATTTAGAAGTTTACATGAAAAAGCATCTCCTAGAAGTCCATACTCATTCTTGCATTTAACAAAGAGTAAAGGACAAACAATACTTCTCACTAAGCCAAGAGTATCAAGAAAATAGGAACACCCCACTAAAATATATCTAGCCTGTATCTCCTCTTTGAAGACCTTCAGCCATAGGATGGAAACTTGAGTGTGTAAGGCTGCTGAGCTGCAGTGTTTCATATAAATACGAAAAGAAAAAGCATATATTCTCAGCTACATGACTATCAATATAAAAGCACAAGTTTGCACCAAGCCTAAATGAATAAGAAATAATAACTTTACCTAAACTAAACTAGAAATAGCATCTAACAAACCAATTAAAAGCAAGCATATATACTATGTATTAGCAGCTATGATATTTCTCTATTCAAGTGAGTGTTGATCACTATTGATATACCAAATATGATGCTAGATACTGGAGAGGTTTTATATTTTTTTAATGGTCCCTCAAAAAAAACTATAGCCTTACTTGGGAGTTAGATGCTGAATCAAGTAAACACAGCAAAAGACACCCCACTGGGTCTGTTGAAGGTGCCGTGAAATCATAGAGGTATGAGTAATAAGACACATTTCAGTATCCTTGTATTGAAATGACATTGAGGTCCCTTTTAACAATCTCCCAAAGGAACTAGGACTTGAATTGACAGCCTAGAGAGATGAGATGATCTCATGGATTTTTTTCAGTACAATTTTATTCCTTGAAGTGCTTGGTTTTTCCAACAAGAGAAGTCAAGGGTCACAAAAGTGTAATTAATGTAAAATACTTTATTCTAAATGACAAGTGCCAATGACAAAGTTGGATAAGAAGTCAAGGAAAATGACAATTGTCCAGCACTTAAAATCTGTTTTCTCCCCACAAGAATATATAGCTCTGTCAGAAGCTTGTTGGCTTTTAGTGAGGAGAAATATATAAAGCTTAAACAATACACTCATTGGTTTCCATGTACTATTAAAAGAAGATCATGAGAACACCATGAATTAAGCAATACAATCTATCTAATAAACTATTATAAATAATTCTCAGAAATTCATTAGGGTCTCAGTTCTAAATCCCACAATAAAATCCCATTCCCTGTTGTTACTGATGAGTTTTACATGCAGTTGATTCAAACTTTATCTAAGAATTTATTTCCTCACACTAGCGAATGAAATATGTAGTTGGATAAACTTGCTCAGGAGTAATTTAAGAAACACCAGGAGCATGTTGGAACTTTCTAAACGAATAGGTTGAGTGGAATGGAGGTGTTTGGGAGAAGGAGAACAGCCAGCCTTGTCCTAGAGGCAGGCGTGTGGAAAGTCATCAGGAGGTAAAGTTTTAGATCAGCACGGATGTGGAGCTTAAAAAAGTGACTCAAATACAGGAACAAAGTCTCTAAAATGGTAAGATGTCAGCGGAAGACACAGTTCAGATGTAAATGTTATGCCTCAGATACAACAGATATTAAGTCAATACTTGTTAATTGACTGAATGTGATTAACTGAGACAAAAATCACTTGAAAAATACATTTCTGAAACACGACACGCTTATAGGCAAGGCAGTCCAAGACTAGAATTGTTTAGATTTGATAGCTCCAATAGTAGATACATTATCAAAGCAGAGCACTAAAATCTCAAACTAGATTGAGAAGACAGTCCTCGTGTTTCTGTGCTCACTTCAGAGCACAGATGCTAAAATGCTCAGATTTCTTTCAGTTAATTTAAGAAGAAAATATTGAGGAGAGGGTGGATTTCAAATGAAGCCATAGGCACCTCAAAATTTTCAGAGATTCCAAGACACATAATAAACAAGACATAAACTTAATACCAGGCTATTTTCAGAATAATCCATGAAAAACCATCTTGGGCATGGATTCCATGAGTTTCAGAGTGTTAATGTAACTTTCCCCTTTGCACAAAGTATTTGAAATGGGATGAATAACTTAAGTGGATAGTACTGTTTTGAGTGATTTAAGTCACTTTATTTTAATGGCAGATTTAATGCATTAATAAAGTATTCGTGGCAGAAGCGTGTGGAGAGAAATATGCTAGCAAAGCACGAGCAATTTACAATATTGTTACTGAGAACATTACTGCTTCCACTAGAAGAATATTCACTTTAAGTGCTTCATATTTCACTGAAATATGAAGATGCATATTTCACAAGATGCTGAAGTGCATAATAAGCTGTTTATTGGGAAATCAACGGCCATTAAATAAAATTAATTTCTATGAGGTAACAATTTATAACTATTTAATAGTCCAACCACTATAAACTTTATGGCCTGCATATAGATAGGTAGGAATATTTTAATAAATCTTATAAATAAATATGCATCTTTAAGGATAAATCAGTTTGGTAGGGTGATTGACATGTTAAACTATTAATGGTCCAAATATATTATAAATCACTGGTGAGGTACTTTCTTATTGCTGGATATGATCAATAGATTGCTAACACAGGGGTGTGCAAGTTATACTCATTGATGTAGAGCATCTTCAGTTCATTACCATTTTTGGCAGCATTGACGTTTGAGGTCTGAATTTCCTGAAAAAGGAAAAAAAAAAGAGTTTAAATTTTCTGAAGGAATGATTTGTTAAACCACAATTTTATATGACCATGTTTATAAACATAGATCTGGAAAACTCTTTGCCTGTAATAAAATGAAATTATTTTTCAGGAACCTTCACATTCTCCAAACATATCTTTTATCTAATTACTCATTTAAGAAACTTTGTGAGTAAAAATTTATGTTTTCAACATTGTATTCACTTTCACTCTAAAAATTTGTCTTTGTCACATTAACTTTGGTGTCCAACATGGGGGACTATACTAATAGCAGGCTTCCTTTTATCAACATTCAGGAATATTGATGTGATGGGCATGGGTGCAGCTATTCTAGCTGCCATCCTGGCACATGAGGTGTTCTTATAGCTGGAAGCTTTATGCTAAAAGTGGCAAAATAGATAGAAGATTCATGTACATTAGATCTCTGACAACTTAGTGGAGCTACTTTCTGAGCCCTGGACAGCCAGCTTCCACTGCCCTTTTATGTGAGGGAATGAATCCTTATGGGTACAGACGTCTGAAGTCAGGTTTTTGTTACTAGGAGCTGAAAGTAAATCTGAATTGATATAGAAATGTCAGAACACTGTATATAGAAATTCATATAAAATATGATCATGACTGATATGAGTTAAAGATATTTTCAATTAGGAAAGAGAAGAGAGTGAAAAATCGGAAGCTAATCAAATAAATCTTTGTAAATCACTAGCATAATGTGACCATAAGTCACTGAAATCATCAAACTAAAATATTACCTTGTTGAACATAAAATATCATGACTGAGAAAACTTGAATAAGTATCCTTAAAAATCACCTTTACCGTAGACTTATAGAGTATTAATGGTTGCAAAATGAATTTGGCAGTTAGCTGGTTTCCCTACATTATTTTAGAAAACTGTAAAATATACGTTGAAAGAAGCATCACTCATTCATTAGTGATAACTTAAAATGTTACTTCATGAGAGAAAAATATGCAGAAAGAGACTTCTGCATTAACAATAATCCCTTGAAAACATTGACTATTAGAGGATAGTGTTATGGATGTTTATTTCCTTACGCAGATATGTGGTATAATGACCACTCCTATAAAGAGACCCTCCAGGTCTCATCAGAGTTCAGGAGTGTGGAAAGGCAGTTGTTTTAGTATATTTCCTGAAAACAAACAAACGAGTAAGACACTGCCCCAAATTGTAAAAGTAGATAAACTAAAGAAAGATTTTCTTTTAAGTCCTAGAGAGACAAATTATTTCTGTTCATTCTCCAGCCTTTCTCACTTTGCCACTAAGGGGGTTTAAAGGAAGAGCAAGCTTTTATGACAGCACATAGAATGCGAAATGTCACGAATGAGTGTCACATAACAACCTACAATCTCATTTGAGTATGGAAAGCTACATTACAAAATACCATCAGTAGCACACTAAATTGAAAAATTCATAATTCAACAATTTACTCACGTTTCAGTCATTTTTAATATATCATTCTCAAATAAACTGAAGGAGTTTATAGCAAACTGCCCCAAAACAATAATATTCACAAGCAATTTCTAAAGCTGAATAATAAAGTGAGGGAAGGAGAAAAATTAAGAAAATATTATGAAAGAAAATATCTGCATCTGAACACAAAGCTGGGTCTGTCATCAGAGCAGCAGGAAATTTAGTTAATTTTTTAGTATTCTTGACTGATTCTTCCAAATCAACTATTTCCTGTATTCAATTTTAAATAATTATTAAATAACAAATTTATTTAAGAAGAAAATATTGAAAAATGTATAGTTACCAATATACGTGAAACATATTGAACATTTCAATATGTGTTTTGGTAAGGAAAACAAATAGAAAATAATGGACTAATTCACTAATGTGTCTGGGTTTCAATTTAAACATCTTTATGGTGGTTCAGTAAATACATTTTTTTTGCTATTATGATGGCAAGATCAATCTTTGAAAAGATGATTTTAAAAATATAACTAAATTTTACTTGGCAAATAATATTGAACAGGGATCCCTTTATATAAGAGCTATTTGGGAGAAATTGTTGCAACTGTCTCTATCAGACAAAACTTGATTCAAAAAATAATATATTCTAAAGAGTTGAAATAATAATCTAATTGGGTACTGCAAGAAAAAAGTTAGCTTGTGTGAAAAAAAACCCTGCGTTTAATACAGGTGTTGGAAAAGAATTGCATTAGTAGTTTTAAAGAGAATAAATAATATTTGGGAGGATAATGACCCACTAACACTAGTCAGTACTATTTTCATGAATCTTTCTGTAGAATTTGCCACCACCAATAGCTCACTCCTCGAAGATGTTTATTCAGTTACGTCTGCTGGTTATGTTCTGTGGGCATATGTGTGCTTCTTGTGTAACCGAGCAGGACCCTATGAGGCCTTCCCAGAATACATCCCCACCCATGCCCTCCACCTGCCTTCTGTCTGTAGGAAAACTTTAGTCAACGAATAAGTTTAATCAGAGAAGTGAGAAAATGCGGAAAGAAAGGAAAACAGGCAAGCAAGACAAAGTAATAATACTTTAGCCATTAAGCAAAGTCAAGCACCTTTAATTCTTCCTCAAGGACTATAGATAATATTCTGAGCCATGTCCTTTGAGCTGTTTTGCAGATACTGAAATCCCCACCAGGTGGAAGAAGTTAACTGTATGCTGCCCACAAGCACCTAGACCCCAGACCAGTTGGAACTAGAAAGTTGATGATGCTGACTCTTGATTACCTCACCACCAACCAATCAGAGGACTGTCCATGAGCTGATCACGCCCGGCTCATTTAACGCTATAAGACTCCTCACTACCCCCTCCAGGGTGGGACACACAGTCTTGAGGGCATTAGCCCAATGTGGCCCCCTTTGCCTGGCAAAGGAATAAAAGCTACTCTTTTCTACTTCACCCAAAACTGTCTCCACATTTTTATTCGGCACCAGTGAACAGAGACCGAGTTTTGGCAACACTTGCTTATTATTCATTAAAATAACCTGTATTTTCCATGAAGAATTACACACCTTGTGTTTTTAGTGTATGGTGTTTTGGTGGCTAATCCTGGCTTTAGGGGATGGGTATGCAACCCAGGCCAAACCAAAGCAAGCATTGAATTTTTCTTTTTTAACATCTTTATTGGAGTATAATTGCTTTGCAATGGTGTGTTAGTTTCTGCTTTATAACAAAGTGAATCAGCTATACATATACATATATCCCCCTATCTTCTCCCTCTTGCATCTCCCTCCCACCCTCCCTATCCCACCCCTCTAGGTGGTCACAAAGCACTGAGCTGATCTCCCTGTGTTATGTGGCTGCTTCCCACTAGCTATCTGTTTTACATTTGGTAGTGTATATATGTCCATGCCACTCTCTCACTTCATCCCAGGCAAGCATTGAATTTTGTGTTTGGTGTTTGATTCAAGGATGATGCAATCAGAGTGATTCCCAGAATTTTCTTGGAAAATAAAACAATTCTTTCAACTAAACTTGAATCTCTCAAAATGTACACTGAAGCTGCTGATGGTCATCCCAAGGCAGGAATCAGCCTGAGACTGAGGAAATAAAGCTAAGGGAGACCAAGAACAAAGAATATTAATACATCTTTTGAACTGCTGAAGGCATCTGGGCTGAAGCAATCCTCATTCAGATGTCCCTATTACTTAAATGAACTAATTTCCGCCTTTGGCCTAAAAAAATTGAATGGATTTTTACTGATAGGGAACTGAAACCATCTGACTAATAAATTTTGCATACCTCTCCTCTTTCCTGGCTTTTTTCCATTAATTCCAATCTTTCCTTATCTTTACCTTTCACGGATCTCTCTGTACACTTACTGTACAATGTGAATCCCCAGAATTATATTTATGGTCCATTGTTATTCTCTTTCTACATGCCTTCCTTGGGCAACCTTGTCCAAAATAGCAGTTTTATCCAACAGTTTGCTAATTATTCTCAAATTTAGAACTTCAACTCTTATCACTGCCTTCAGTTTTAGGGGCATGTATTCAGTTTCCCGCTGGGATATGGTTATTTGGATATGCTATAAGCACAAAAAACCCAATATGTTTAAATCAAGACTCTTTACAGTCTTCAAATTGTGTTTCCCAGAATCATAGCTGATGCATTCATTCACTCAAACCAGAAATGTTGGAAACTTCCGTCACTATGTTCTTAGTCAATGTTAAATAGATGCATCTTATTCACTGGGAGGGCTTCTTAAAATAGAGATAGCTGGGATCATTGCCAAAGGGTCTCTGATTCAGTAGATCTGGGGAGAGAGTTACTGAAAATTTGCATTTCTAACAAGTTCTCAGATGATGTGGATAGTAACAATCCCAGGACCATTGCTATAACAGGATGAAAATTTTGATGGTTCTTGGGTAGAGATAAGTGAATTTTTCATGTGGAAGAAATGTAACTTATTGATGGACAAAATGTGGGCTCTAGCAGTCCAGCCCAAATTCCTAATCCAAAAATTCAGGAGCAAAAAAAAAAAAAAAAAACTCCCACAAAAAACCAACAACCCCTACCCCCCAAAAAAAATAAATGGTAATTTTAAGAATCTAAGTTTGGCGTTAATTTGCTGTGCAACAATAGTAGCAACCTTACTCTCCCCACTCTCTTTCATGGGCTTTCTGAAATTGCTTCTCAAATAAGCTAGCCATGAATTAGCTACCCAAGGGTAAAAAAAAAATATGAAATAAAAACAAGAAAATATCATATGCCATATGAAGTAGAATTATTGGAAAGAACGGATCAAAATTTAAATAAACTTAACATATACCAAATGCCAGGAAGGATGTTAGTAATATAAAGAAGAAAAATATGTCAGAGCTATATTAGAGGCTTTCCCAATGCACAATAAAATATCTTATAGTCTTGCAGTGTTTAGGAACCAAACCGTAATCTGGGGGAATTCCTCAAACACACATCTGGTCTCTTCTGCATGATATTAGCAAATTACAATAGTGTGTGGGCCCAACAGTCAAGCTGGTAATTTCCAAAGGGCAAAGCTGAATTTCCAACAGTATTTTTAGCGCTAAGGAGATGGATACCCACAGTTAAAATACTAGAAAACTACACCTAGGGAACAGGAACAAACGAGAATAAAAGTGAATAGGACTAAATCCTAGCCCAGTTCCACATCCTGACTGGATTGAGGTTATCAGCCCTTCAACTAAAATCTTTCCTTTTGGAGACAGCTGCATCTGAAGGCCCCAAAGTTTTTTTTTTTTTTTTCTTTTTTTCTATACCATGTCTAACATAAAATAAAAAACTAATATGAGACATGAAAAGGTAAAAAAAATTACATGTCAAATAAAAAAAGAAAAAGAAAACAATCCAAGGAGGCCTGATCATATTTGGTTCAGACATTGGAGCTGGTACAAAAGGATCTATAAAAACATTATTTATATGTTCAAGAAAATATTAAAGAATATATACAAACTATATGAAAGAATGGAGAATTGAGAATTTACAAAAATAGCCAAAGGACATTCAAAAGGTGAAAAAATATATATATATCTGAAACAATGGACTCAGTATTAAACCAGCAGAAACTTATATTTATACATGTATATATGTATGTATGTATGTATTTCATATATAATATTTTTTTATTGGAGTGTAATTGTTTTCCAGTGTTGTGTTAGTTTCTGCTGTATGACGAAGTGAATCAGCTATATGTATACATATATCCCCTCCCTCTTGGAACTCCCTCCCATCCCCCCCTCAGTCCTGCCTATCTAGGTCATCACAGAGCACTGGGCTGAGCTCCCTGTGCTATACAGCAGCTTCCCACTAGCTATCTATTTTACACGTGGTAGTGTATTTATGTCAAACCTAATCTCCCAATTCATCCCACCCTCCCTTTCGCACCCTGTGTTCACACGTCCATTCTCTACATCTGCGTCCCTATGCCTGCCCTGGAAATAGGTTCATCTATACTATTTTTCTAGATTCCACATATATGCATTAATATAGGATATTAGTTTTTCTTTTTCTGACTTACTTCACTCTATATGACAGACTCTAAGTCCATCCACATCTCTACAAATGACCCAATTTCATTCCTTTTTATGGCTGAGTAATATTCCATTGTATATATGTACCACATCTTCTTTATCCATTCCTCTGTTGATGGACATTTAGGCTTCTTCCATGTCCTGGTTATTGTAAATAGTGCTGCAATGAACATTGGGGTACATGTGTCTTTTTGAATTATGGTTTTCTCAGGGTATATGCCCAGTAGTGGGATTGCTGGGTCATACAGATGGCCAAGAGGCACATGAAAAGATGCTCAACATCACTAATCGTTAGAGAAATGCAAATCAAAGCTACAATGAGGTATCACCTCACACCAGCCAGAATGGCCATCATCAAAAAATCTACAAACAATAAATGCTGGCGAGGGAGTGGAGAAAAGGGAACCCTCTTGCAGTGTTGTTGGGAATGTAAATTGATGCAGCCACTATGGAGAACAGTATGGAAGTTCCTCAAAAAACTAAAAATAGAGCTATCATATAATATTAAATAAAATAAATACATAACCAATTTAAAAAGTGAAGCGGGAGAATGGGTACAGAGCAAAAATCAAAGTCATGATGATGCAAATGACCAACCCACATATTAAAAACTTCGGAGAACCCCCAGAAAAGAAAAACACAATGAAAACAACACCTGGGAACATCATAGTAAAACTGTTGAAAATCAAAGGAAATATAACATTTCAATTTGGCATTACTGAAATAATAAAAGACACATGATCTTCAAAGGAAAAACCCCAAGGCTGGCAGCTAACTTCTCAATGGAAGCAATGGAAGTCAGAAACAATGGATTGGCATTTTTATAGTAATAAAATTAAGTGTTAAAGATGTTCCTATGACACAAACATAGCTGGGTCTATTCAGAGGTTAGGTGAATAGCGGGGGATGAATGAACTGGCTCCAGAGTTCCTCCGTGGGCTTGCCTGAGGGTGCTGAAGAGATCAGCTGTGTTTTATCAGGGTCCTAACAGAGAGTGCTCACCAAAAAGGATGGTGACCCTGCAAATTGTTAAAACCAAAACACTATGCTCACAGTCTCTTACCTGGTGCTTACATCTCTGTCTTTTCTTCCTCTTTGAAATTACTCTCCTCTTTTTTCTGCTATGTCTTTTGTCTTTACCAGTGGCATACTTATAAAAATGTGTCTCTAAAAAAAAAAAAATGGTTCTGAAGAACCTAGGGGCAGAATAGGAATAAAGACGTAGACACAGACAATGGACTTGAGGACACGGGGTGGGGAGGGGAAGCTGGGACGAAGTGAGAGAGTAGCATTGACATATATATACTACCAAATGTAAAATAGCTAGCTAGTGGGAAGCAGCCACATGGCACAGGGAGATCAGCTCAGTGCTTTGTGACCACCTAGAGGGGTGGGATAGGGAGGGTGGGAGGGAGGCGCAAGAGGGAGGAGATATGGGGATATATGTATACGTATAGCTGATTCACTTTGTTATACAGCAGAAACCAAAATGACATTGTAAAGCAATTATACTCCAATAAAGATGTAAAAAAAAATGTACAAAAAAATGTGTCTCAATTCAAAGTTATTTTTGGTCACTTCTTTGTATATAAAAAAGTAAATTCTGCCATGCATAAGAATATGACTATGTTACTAGTCAACACATACATTATAAAATAAAGAATATGTAAAATTCAAATACTTGAAACATAAAAAAATACAAATTAAATATTTAACTGTTAATTTCTATCCCTGTAAGTAAAAATGATTAATCTTAAGCAAAGTTTGAGTGTTGTTTGACAGGGTTTGGCATTACTAAAATAATTCACAGCATTTGAAACCTCCGCTGTTTCTGTAGGTTAAATTCTTATGCTGAAAGTTTCTAATGCTACTCAGTATTTTTCAACATAATGTCCTTAAGGAGTTTTATATTCATTTTAATCCAGGGAAAAAAGTGTTCCTATATAAATGCACTAAGGAACTGACAAAAATATGCATCGAAAGATAAAATGCACACGTGAGGAGGTATTAAACACTGAATAGCTCAGTCAAGTGCATATCAGTTTTTTTCATTTTAGTTTGTAATGATTTCATGCAGACCAGAGTTTACATTGGTATTAGCTCTGATGGAGTATTTGCAATTTGAGCTGCACATTCTGTCTAGATCTTTCTGTAGACTTTCAATTATTTAAATAGATTGCTTTAAATAAACTTTACTAGTTTCTTTTATTACTATATAGGAAATACAAAACTATAATAAATGCTAAGCTCTTATTTCATTAATCTAAAAATCTGCCAAAGAACAGAAAGTTGGCATACTATCCTTTAGTATAATTACAGAGTGAATTTAGCATTTTAACAGAGTGAATAACTTCATTCATGTTTTAAAAATCATCAAATGTAGGTAAAATATAGACCAAAAATTGGGGGTATAAAAACATCAATTTTCATTTATTCATCAAGACAATATAATCGTTTTCTATATAAGGCTATGTGATTACAGCTATTTCCTGGTGGACAAATATCAATTTCCTCTGTTTAATTAACAGGTGCAATAACCTGTTGTAATATTCCTTATCATGTCTATATTTTCTTTATTAATTTATAATTAAGTCTTCAAAATGTTTAGTCATGTATGAGATAAAATTACAAGACAATAATTACTGTGCACCTTCTGTAATAATTGATTTCTCCATAGTTAATTATGGAAAAGGCATAGATATCTCAAATAACAGGTTTACCTTCTCTATTGTCATGGAGGCCTAGTGACAAATTAAAATAAGTGCCAGTGACAGAATATATTATCAGATTTTAGATTAAAATAACAACATTAATCTCACTCAATTATATTTTTATTTATTTAATATGTCATAATAATTTAAAAATGCAGTCTTTTTCTAAAAATTAATTAATTAATTAATTTATTTATTTTGGCTGTGTTGGGTCTTCGTTTCTGTGCGAGGGCTTTCTCTAGTTGTGGCAAGCGGTGCGCGGGCTTTTCATTGTCGCGGCCTCTCTTTTTGCGGGGCACAGGCTCCAGACGTGCAGGCTCAGTAATTGTGGCTCACGGGCCCAGTTGCTCCGCGGCATGTGGGATCTTCCCAGACCTGGGCTCGAACCCGTGTTCCCTGCATTGGCAGGCAGACCCTCAACCACTGCGCCACCAGGGAAGCCCCTGCAGTCCTTTTTATATGACCAAAACTAACACAGATGTAACAGCTGATTAGGACAGCTGTGTTACCAGTAACACAGTAATGCCAAGGATGCTACAATCTATCCTGAGAAACTGCCTCTATTACTGTAAGTCACAGTGGAAAGTACACTAGGGAATCTATTCTACCTGGCAGCACAGTTCTGAGAGGGCTGTAAGATGCACCTGCTCTCAAGGTTTGTATACACACACACACACACACACACACACACTTTATGTCCCATTTTTGAGGAAGTTATGAATTTCTGTTACTACCTTTCATTTTAGGTTTTCTTTACAAACACATAAAGTGGCAGGTACTCAATTTCCTATAAGCTTAGGTTGTCCCTGACCTGACTATTCACAAACTCTATATGTGCCACTTCCATTCACCATTGTGAATTGCATTTTACAATTATATGTATGAAAACCCCATACATGAAAAGTTGCTTTGTAGAATTTAAATTATAATATTACTCTCAACCTTAGATTACATGGAAATGTGCTTTTTATTATCTTGTGGTTTATTCACTTTTAAATCCTCTTTGCCTAAAATTTTTAGATAATGCATCTACAAGACAAGACTTTTTGTGCTAAGCTTTTTTTAGAACAAAAAAAATTGTTTGGAAATATATGATCTGTAAAATATCTTTGTCAGAGCTGTAATTATTGCCTACCATAATGCAGTGTTTCTGTTAATTGTTCTCAATTTTAAACAAATTTCAGATAATCCCTGAAGAAGCTATAATTCAGGCAGCTACTAATGGTTAAGTCTATTTAGGTAATAACTCAGATGACCTGGAGACATACAGTAAAACTCTTCTTGTGCTTTTAAAAAGTAGTGCTGCTTTGGGGAAACACAGTGTATCTATTTTTGTAGTAAAATTGCATGTGACATTGCAAGCTAAATATAGAGTAGGTGACTGGGTAATATTAATGGTGTAGATTTTATTTGAACTTCAATAGCGTAAGGGGACAGTAGCATAAGACAAGTAAATTGGTGTGATGTGAATGCATAATTAAGATCCTTTTGCACAGAGTAATATTAGGATATTTAGTTGAGAAGAAAAGGGCCGATCAGGCACATCTGACTGTAATTTCCACTTTTATTCATTCACAAAAATTAATGTGGCAGATATTGTTAGGTGAAGGCAATAAAATATCTGATTTGAGAGCCTTGTTATAGAGACAGAGAAGTAAACACATTACATAAATAATTCACTTCATCCATCCATTCATTCAGAAACCATTCAATGAGATGTATTTAGGTGAATTAAATGTATAACATGTTCCTAGCTTAAGTAATTTTTCAAATCTCCTTCCAGACTTAATAGAATGTGCTTCAGAAAACATAAATATGTTCATTCTCTCATTGCTTACTAAAAGTTTCCACAGGTAACCTCTAATTTTTCTCACAATAATGAGTGAAATCCAAGACTCTATTTTCTAGCCAAACAAGGTTATAAAATGATTTATTTGCAAAACTTCACATAATCATACTATATGTGATCGAGTGAAGCTCAAAAGGGTCTCCTTTATGTTCGTACCAAAATTGTGTTTTTCAGCAAACTTCAGATCTTCTTCATCACTTTATAGTGTAGGTAGGTTTTCTGCAAGTTCCCAGAAATGTGACCATTCCCTTAAGGACAAGGATCATTGTGACTGTCAGCAGAGAAAAGTTAGCATATTAATTCAATACTTTTATACAATAAAATTTGGGGTTAGTTCAGCATTAATATTTGTTATTTAATTAATTATTTATTTATTTAAAAAATTCATTTTATTGAAGTATAGTTGATTTACAATGTTGTATTACTTTCTGGTGTACAACAAAGTGATTCAGTTATACATTTACGTATATACACATTTTCTTTTTCATATTCTTTTCCATTACGGTTTATTACAGGATATTGAATATAGTTCCCGGTGCTATAGAGTAGCACCTTGTTGTTTATCCATTCTGTATATAATAGTTTGCATCTGCTAACCCCAAACTCCATTCCATTCCTCCCTCAACCCCCTTCCCTTTGGCAACCACAAGTCTGTTCTCTATGTCTGTGAGTTTGTTTCTATTTTGTAAATAAGTTCATTTGTGTCATATTTTAGATTCCACATATAAGTAATCTCATATGGTATTTGTCTTTCTCTGTCTGGCTTACTTCACTTAGTATGATAATCTCTAGGTCCATCCATGTTGCTGCAAATGGAATTGTTTTATTCTTTTTTTGTGGCTGAGTAGTATTCCATTGTGTATATATAACACATCTTCTTTATCCATTCATCTGTCGGTGGACATTTAGGTTGTTTCCATGTCTTGGCTATTGTAAACAGTGCTTCTGTGAACATAGGGGTGCATGTATCTTTTCAAATTATAGTTCTGTCCAGGTATATGCCCAGAAGTAGGATTGCTGGATCATATGGTAGCTCGATTTTTAGTTTTTTGAGGAACCTCCATACTGTTCTCCATAGTGGCTGCACCAATTTAATTCCCACCAACAGTGTAGGAGGGTTTCTTTTTCTCCACACCCTCTCCAGCATTTGTTATTTGTATACTTTTTAATGATGGCCATTCTGAGTGGTGTAAGGTGGTACCTCATTGCAGCTTTGATTTTCAGCACTAATATTCGTATCCTAGGAAAACACTAGACTGTTTCTAAGATATTAAAAGTAATCATTCAATGAATAAGAAAATCTAAGGTGTCAACAGTATAATTTATGTTGATAAATTATTATTTCATATTACATACTAGATCCAGCATTACTTTTTTGCCAATTGTAGGTTAATTGAAGTTTTTTCTTTAAATTATTTATTTGTTAATCTAACTTTTCACTCATATTACTCTTCCTCCTTCCGTCTTATGGATAGTCACTGAGAGGCAGCCCCTTCTGTAGCTGGGTGGAGCCATATTGCCTATCCCTGTCAATGGAAAGTGAGTGAAGTGCTGGAGAGGAAAGTGAACATGAGTGGACAGGAGAATATCACCTCATCCTCCCAACTACCAGAGAGCACACCAGCCAGGACTACCCAAAACCCTCTGCACCGTTACACGAGTTTGCATTTTTCTCTGTTGTCTATCACCCCTTTGTAAACACCTCTGTGTTGCTGAAGCAGAGAATTCCCTTCCCTGTCTGGGTCCAGGTTAGAGTTTGCCATTGAGAGTATATGCACATGATTTAGAAGACAGCAGCGGAGGAGCCATCATCCTCAGAACCAGCTACAGGCAGATTCTGGGTGGATGCAGGATTCACTGTGGCTTCCCGGTGATCCCGTGAAGAGAGCTCTCCACAGTGCCACTGACCCCACAGCTGACAGGAGCTTCTTGGAGATTCCTGAGAACTTCTGCAGCTTCCAGGTGAGATTAAGAAACACTTCAGTGTATCAGGCTGCCTGAGACGGTCACGGCAGCTTTCTGGATCTTCAGAAGCTGTATAAGATGCTATTTCCTATCTTAAACCTTTTATATCCAAAATGCTTAGTGTAGCTTCTTTTATCCCAACTGATCCCTGAAATGCATGAACAAATTTCTATGGTAAGCTGCTGAAAGTTTAGATATTGATTATCCCCTGTAGCATTAATCTGTTATAGTTACTAGACATCACAATATTTTTAGAAAATTAAAAAAAATTGACAGTGAAAATTGTTCACCCTTGTAACACTCAGCACATCTGCTTTCTTTTTTTTTTTTTTTTTTTTTAACATCTTTATTGAAGTATAATTGCTTTACAATGGTGTGCTGCTTTCTTTTAATTGTGTCCTTTCTCAATGCTTAACATGAGATGATACATATTTGCATTTGAATTTCTCCAAGCCATGTATTTAAACTTCTCCTAATGTAAATTATTTATATTAAGACTGAATCTTTAATTCATGAACACGTAGTTTAAATTCTTAACACAGCCAAACCCACTTACCATTCTTATGTTACTATCTCTTTATTTGTGAACATTTATAAGATAAAGCACTCTGCTAATTCTTAATACTTAAGTAAAATCTCTCTCTTGAACAGTCTTAATCATTTCAAGAAATTTACCTTATATATTCATGTGATACTCCCTTGAAGTGGAAAAGAATAGGTAAGAGCAGAGAGGGATTATCAATGAGATTTTTCTCAAACTATAATTTTCTAACTGACGTGGTGAAAAGTGAGAGGTAGAACCAGAACTTAATAAATTTATAGAAATAAAGGTTGTCCAAAAGCAAAGGGACCTAGGCTGTGTGCATATTGAAATATACAAACGAATAATACATTATTTCAGAGTAGGTATCTATGATAGATAGAACTGTATGAAAAGATAACAAAATATTCAAACAAAAACTGTTGAATAAATAACAGAATTCAGTCAGTTCCTGAGTACAAAACTAATACGCAAAAATCAGTAACTTTCCCAAATAGAAACAACACAATAAATATAAAGAAACAATAGAATCAAGTTTCAAAACCAACAAAAGTGGGTAAATATGTAGGAATAAACCAAAATACACACCCATTCCATAGGAATACGATTTTAAAATGCTCCTGAGGAATGTGTACAAGATTGGAATAATAAGAAAGCACATCCTATTCTTGGAATATAAAAGGTTTTATTGTATGGAAACCATTTTTCCAGAAATTAGCCTATGCCTTTAATGGACACCAATAAGTGAAAGAGGATTGTTTTTATATATAGATAAACTGATTCTAAAGAACTTTTGAAAAATAAATGTATATGAATTGGTGTAATGTTTCCAAAACTTCAGTGGAACAAGCTTGAACAAGACCCCCTGATGTCAACCACATAACAGAAAGGAACAGTAATTAAAATAGAATGGTACTTGGATTCTGCTTCTGGCCAAGATAGAGCAAAAGGGAGTAGATTTACACTCCTGCCTGAAACAACAGAAATATGTAGACAAATATGGCAAAGCAAAATATGTGAAATAGACATTGAGAAACCAAGGGTTTGGTTCCTCAGAGACAGGATCCAAATGAGGTGAGCAGTGAAATTTCTCCAGCTTCCTGCTTGCGGAGAATTTCCCTGCCTTGGGGCAAGGATTGGGATCGCAGAGGGAACTCAGTGGTCTTCCTTCATTAAGGAGATAGAGCCAGAAATCTGGCGAGAGCAAGGTGATTGGAGTTCTTAGGACAGAACACCAAAGGGGAGAGATCCTGCCTCTAACGGGAACTCTGGAGATCCGTGGAGGACCCTTACTCAGCAGAGAGCTATCAGCACATGCACGTGAGGGAAGACCCTCCTGAAATCACTGGCGAGATCTCTACTTGAAAGTCACACAGGGGTGAAAATTGTGTGCATTCCCAACAGCCACACTCAAACATTTCTTAATTCCTGGGTCATTGGGTGGAATACTCAGAAGGGTCTTGCCTCAGTGGTTTGAAATAATCAGCCCTGGACTAAACAGCTCTTCTCCTGCTTTTAAGTCTTAAAAATCAAGACCCCAAAACATCAACGAGTCTCTAAGTAACTTTCTAAGAAACTGTGTCCCAGAACAAAGCTTAAAAATATTTATAGGGATGCAGATGGGAGAATGTTTCTGATCATAGGTCAAAAGCCTCTAAAAAAAAACTGATGGACTGAAGCACATTAAAAAAGCAGGGAAGAGAAGGGCTGCCTGATACCTCAAAAAGCAAATAAATAGTAATAGATAAAAAACACACACAGTTAAAACAAATATCTTAATGAATGTTTACAATCTATATGTCAAGCACAAGGAGTAGGAAGATGGGTCTCTTTTTATTAATTCTATTCATTCAGGGAGATAAGAATTCAGAGGGATGAATGTGCAGTTTCAGAGCTCAGCTTTGCACCATCAGGACCCAACGGGGCCACAGCTGTGAGAAGAGGACTTGGTTGATACAGGTAAGGCCAAAGGGAAGCGCAGGTACCCTAAGCAGTGGTAGAACCAAGTAGAGTTGAGGGTTCCCAGCAATAAACAATGTTAAAGAACCTTGCCAAGTGAAGTTATCTGCCTTCTGGGGAAGACCATAGAAAGCCGGAGCCTGTATGTTTCTCAGTGAACACAGAAGACAGCTGGAGCCCCCTGCCTGCAGCCCCCTAGGCAGGAGCACGTGGACGGAGCTTGATTCCTGGATGCAGAGAACTTGCCAAGCACGTGAGCTGGTGGAAGTATCCCCACTGCTGTCCCGGGCCTTTCTCTACATCATTCACAGACCAAGATTTTAGGTCTAGCTTGCCTCAGAAAGATGCCCTGCAGTTTCCAGGCTGCTATTTTTTTTTGTTGTCTTAGCATCTTTCTTTTTAGATTTTACTATCTATTAACCTTGTGTCTAAATAAATAACAAAGTGAGAGGTTTGTTTGCTCAGTTATTCATCTGGAAGGAATGTTGCGAGTTTTTTTATAATGTCTGGGAGAGCACTTTAAACTATTCAAGTTGTTCATTCTATATGATATGAAAAAACATAGATATCAGTAAATGCAGATAAACTATGGAGTTCCAGAAAATGATGGCGTTCTCCTCCCCTAGGGCATGGTGCAGGCATTCATAATTATTAGGGTGTTGTGAGTGTTGAACAAGATTTACTGAAAGCCCTCTATAGAGTGGCAGACAAATTATCAAAGAACTTTTGGACAATCACAATTATTTGGCTTCTAGAAACTGCTTATATCTGGATAGACTGTATTTCTGAGAATTTTCAAATGTAGTTCATTTCTTTCTGGCCTAATTTGGCAACTAATAGCATTCTGGGCATACTTATATAGCAAATAATTGTGGATGTACTTAAAACTTGGAAAATCCCTACGTTTTTATTTTATTCCTAAAGGCAGACTTCTAAATTAGTAGGAATAAAGCATGACAATAAGATACAATTCTAATTGAAAGAAATTATTTTAAGAAGCTACATAATACATAGGCTACTTGTAAGCAAATATGGTGATTTGGCATATCCAACATATTTAAAAGAGTCCAAATCTGATAAGATGCCAATCACAAAAGTGGTTATACTAAGGTTTATTTTATTGCTCTTTCCTAAAATCTCATGTTATTGATGCCTAAGCATGAATTATTTACTAGGTCAAATTTCACCTTCATCTGTGACTCTATTTCCGTTTTGTAAATAAGTTCATTTGTACCGTATTTTTAGATTCCACATATAAGCGATATCATATGATATTTGTCTTTCTCTGTACAGCAGAAACTAACACAACATTGTAAATCAACTATACTCCAATAAAAATTTTAAAAAATAAATAAAATCCTGTTACGATAAAAAAATTTAAAAATTAAAAAAATAAACATAAAAAAAGTTTTATGTTGTTTGCTAATTAACAGTCACCTATGAAACCAAGAGGGTGTATGATGCCCACTACAGGTAGACTTTTAATAAGCAAGGAAGGTTAAAACATGTGTTCTTACTCAAGGTATGGAGAACCTATGAAGGAAAATGGAGAGCAGGAAGAGAGTCAGGAGCATGCCCAGCCTCTACTCATTCAGATGAAAACTACATTATATAATCTGGCTTTGCCTAGAGACATCCTGAATGAAGACAACTCAGATCCAGACTCAAGGACATAGCAAACCTAAGAAGAATAGAATCAGGTATAAAGTTAGGAGCCACTATCTTTGTAGAAGTTCAAGGAAATGAGAGACCAGTGGGGACTGGAATTTCAAACAAAGGCTGTAAGAAAGAAGTGGGACATAAATTTGAGGCATGAGGATGTTAAAGATGTCCGGAAAAGGAGGAGCAAACTTCAGTGGTGCTGAGTGTGTGGGGGGTGGGGAACCTTAATGATAGCCAACAGCGTGGAAATATAGGTAAGTCTTTCACATGCACTGAGTCGTTTCATTTCAGCTGACTTTGAGACTGGAACTATCATCTCCTTTAGACGCTGAGACTCTGGTTATCTACCTGTCCAAGGCCACACAGATGCTGACCAGGGCCAGACCCTACATCTGCAGGAAAAAGTAGCCCGTGATCATCAGATCAATACTCTTTGCAGTTTTCAAGTCTGGGCAAAGATGGGGGAGTGGTGATGAGGAGGAGGATGTGAGGACACAGCTGGAAGAGCCCGGTGTGACTAAAACAGGCTTCACATCAACCCTGATGGGGCCAGAGGGCAGTAGTTGAAAGAAGAATGATCAAACATGGACGATAAATAGTAAGATCCTATCACAATTTAATGAGCCACCTCTTTTTAATGTCATCCTAATTTATTACATATTGTTTTCATACATAAGGTGAGAACTCAGCAGCATTCATGACAATGCCAGTCCAGGAAAATATTGAGAAGATAAAGCAAAAGGATGGGGGTGAACTGAATGTAGGACCTGGGGCAGGCAATTGAGTATTAGTGATGAAGTAAAATCGGGATAATACGCCTGGTTAACTTCCTCTCAGCTCATTCAAGAGAATTAACAGTTTCCAGAGGAGCTAAGTATCCCATTACCTCTATTTTTTACTAGAAAAGTTCTCTCAGCAGTGAAATAGAATCACCAGTGAGAAGTGTTTCTAACCATTATTCTGCTTACATGGTTTATTTATTTTCCCCAGCTGACTCTATCTTGGGGTAGAGCTCCAAATTAATAGGTCATTCTAAGCAAAATCTTTCTAGCAAAGTCAAAAGTGTAAAAGTGATTTTACACATTTAGCCTTATCCCAAGTTTGATTAGGGATTAATGTTCTCAGTTTCTCATAGACAACAGCTGCCTAGATCAAGTATAACATGCTAAGGGTAAATCACATAATTTGATTTCACCCAATGGGTTCTTGTGTCTCCAGTTCTATTGACTGGAATTTGGTTTTACAATGTAAAAAAGATGGCAGTTAGTACTTCATTTTTCTTCCTGTTTTGTATTGAATTCCATGTCGATTTATTTGTTTTCCAAGATTATGCCCAGGAAGTGTCCTTTCTGAGTCTGCAGAGATGAAATATAGATTTACCAAACATGAGAGCTTTGCAGGAGTAGTCAGAAGAGTTAACTCATCAGGAAGTGTCAGCATTGCTCTCCTACCCTCAGGCTACCTTCCTCTTGATGACTGTCCTGCTTTCCTGAGACTGACTTTTCATCATCGTCAGAGTGTCAATAAAATCCTTGACTCAGGGGCAAGTCAAGATGGAAAGGTGCGCAGGAAGCAGCTCAGCCAGCCCTGGGCCTGCCTCCAGCCCTGCAAAATATGTTTGTTAGCTACAGTTCCAGTTCCTAGGGGGTGGCACTGGACCATGCCATCGGGCCATGGAGCGCTGACTTAATGGTACAATATGCGCTCTCTTATCAGGCTTGTCTTCTGTGGGCCCACAACTCTCTGGATCTTCTCCAAGTTGGCATGAAGAGAAGATGATAGGATTCAGGAATTGAAGATGTCCCTGATCATCTGCATCTTGTACTTCTAACTGCTAGCCACAGAGCATTCATGCACTATAGGAGGTGTACCAGGACAAAGATGAATTCAGGTATCCCTCAGCTAGGGCACCCTCTCTAGGATCAAGGAGCCTAAAAATCCTAGAGTATAGTCAGAAGGACCAAACAATCCTTATGGATATTGACAGCATTCATAGAATCCATTATCAGTGTTGAAAATGCCTGATCCCCTGGGTCCTTTAATTGCAGGAGGCCTGCGGAGCCCAGAATATTACATGGCTCTGTTTTTACTCTAGGCAAGCCTTTGATTTATCTTATTGTAGTAAAGAAGAACAAACCCGACTCCATATTGGATCTATTCCTTTAGCTCTAACCCTTGTGCTCTGTCGCCTGTGCTTAGTCATGCTGGCTCTGCACCTTCTGTAAAAGAATGTTGCCTAGAGCCTGAAATATACAGGATAGGCCATTCTCAAGGCCCTGACCTTTAAAGGTGTAACACTTTCCCACTGTATAGATAAAAAGTAGCAGAACAGAGAATAACATTTGTCTTGTTGGAAGTTTATAGGAACATTGTTACCAGACCTATGTGGACAGCTGAAAGAACAAAGGATTCTGGCACCAAGAAGTCTGCAGCAGCCAGCCACACTCCCTCCCTTTTTAGTATAAAAGAAGCCTGAGGGGCTTCCCTGGTGGCGCAGTGGTTAATTAATTATGTGAACCTGCCTGCCAATGCAGGGGACACGGTTTCAAGCCCTGGTCTGGGAAGATCCTACATGCAGCGGATCAAGTAAGCCCGTGCGCCACAACTACTGAGCCCACGTGCCTAGAGCCCATGCTCAGCAAAAAGAGAAGCCACTGAAATGAGAAGCCTGCGTGCTGCAACGAAGAGTAGCCCCCGCTCGCCACAACTAGAGAAAGCTCGCACGCAGCAACGAAGACCCAACGCAGCCAAAAATAAATAAATAAATAAATATTTTTAAAAAAGAAGAAGCCTGAATTCTAACTTGGGTAAGATGGTTCTTTGGGACACTAGTCCACCATCTTCTCAGGCTTTCCAAATAAAGTCGCTATTCCTTTCCCCAACAACTCGTCTCTTGAGTTATTGGCCTGTCATTTGGCAAGCAATACAGCGTTGGACTTGGTAACATTATTAGATTTGAAGAAAGGAAAGTGAACAAATACAATGCCAAATAAAGTTCTTAAAGATTATCCAGAGCAAAAGTGACACTCTACAGTCTGGTAACTTTGTTTGAAAAGAGAATTTAAATTAACTATTCACTCTTTTTCATAGAAAAGTGGTGAAATTAAAATGTTGATAGCTTATCAGAACTTTACCTTGCTGTCTTGACCCCGTTTTCACACATGTATGATGTTCATAAATTTCTTATCTTTTTGGAGTTGCTTATAATGTGTTGTAGAAATCTATCTGACAAGGAAAGTTTAAAGTTAGAATATGACACCAGAAAGGCTAAGCATCCATGAGCAAGGTTATAAGGAACCTGACTTGTTCTCACCTGGCCATGAGTCATCAGCCCATACCCCATTTGTCAGCCATCATTCAAAAGTTTAAAATTACTCTTGTTGAATTACTTTTTAATTATTTGTTATAACAGCTCTAATAGGGTATGCTATGAGAAATGGTGGTGTACTGTGACATTTTTAAAAAATTAATTAATTAACTAATTTTTGGCTGTGTTGGGTCTTCATTGCTGTGCGTGGGCTTTCTTTCTTTAGTTGTGGTGAGCGGGGGCTACTCTTTGTTGTGGTGCATGGGCTTGTCACTACAGAGGTTTCTCTTGTTGCAGAGCACGGGCTCTAGGTGCGCGGGCTCAGTAGTTGTGGCGCACGGGCTTAGGTGCTCCACGGCATGTGGGATCTTCCTGGATCAGGGATCGAACCCGTGTCCCCTGCACTGGCAGGTAAATTCTTAACCACTGTGCCACCAGGGAAGTCCTACTGTGACATTTTTAATATCTCTAGGGGACTTATCTAAAAGGTATCCATATTTAGATGTAATTAATTATGTGAATAACCTAAATGTGAAAATAATGTTCTTTTCTTGATTAAGCACAGAAAAAAAAACCAGCAAAAGAAATGGAGTGAAATTGGGTCTACATTCCTAGTTTTTAAAAGCTGATTAATTTTGACCATCTTTTATTCAATCACAGAGATGGAGCTGACATTCACTGCATTTACATGGCCTTATCCCTAACAATCCTGTGTGTGTGGGGAAAAGAACCTTCTTGTCATGATTACACAGCTGATGCAATTTACTTTTAGTTACTGCAATAATGAGTAAAAAAATACATTAAGTTATAATGTATTTTCAAATATTAATCTTTAGTAATCTGTCACTTCTACAGATAATTTTACCCATAAATAGTTTTATAGTTTAAAGTTGGTGCAAGTAAAAGATTAATTTGAATCAACTTGGAGCTCTCTTTATTTCCAGAAGAAGGTACTATTGGTAGTGGATGAGAATTCTCATTCAAAAGGATACAGGTATATTTATATGTATTTGCATTTAACAATAGTCTACCAGTCAATGTCATAAAATCATTTGAGATTTTTTTTTAATATAAATTTATTTATTTTGTTTATTTATTTTTGGCTGTGTTGGGTCTTCGTTGCTGCGCGTGGGCTTTCTCTAGTTGCAGTGAGCGGGGGCTACTCATTGCAGTGGCTTCTCTTGTTGTGGAGCACGGGCTCTAGGCGCGCGGGCTTCAGTAGTTGTGGCACGTGGGCTCAGTAGTTGTGGCTCACGGGCTCTAGAGCACAGGCTCAGTAGTTGTGGTGCAGGGGCTTAGTTGCTCCGCAGCATGTGGGATCTTCCCGCACCAGGGCTCGAACCCCTGTCCCCTGCATTGGCAGGCGGATTCCTAACCACTGAGCCACCAGGGAAGCCCTCGTTTGAGATTTTAATTAATGATTACTTTTAAAAAACTTTTGCCCTTTTGCAGTCACATTCACTACCACATTTTTAGATTCAGAGTATATTTGAAATTTTTACTATAAGTTTATTCTTTTCAATAATCTTAATACAGTTTCCATTGGATAAAATTAAAAGCGATTTAATGGTGCAGGATCAACAAAGTTGTATGATGGGATGGGGAGGTATTTAATCAATTTAAAAACTTTAAAGATAGTAGAGAAGTAAAATAAGAATTCAAGGAATGTCACTTTTGCCATAGAAGTAAAAAGTAATTTCCTGGGATAAAAAGATAAAGGATAAGATTTTTTTAAACTATGCAGTTTGTTTTTTGAGGGAGTAAGGGTGCTCTTTTTAGGGGAAAGGTAATTTTGCCATAAAATGAAGTACTTGGCATGATATATTGAAATTGAAATCCATCTCTCTTCAACTTACGTGCATCTTCAATTTCACCATGAAGAGTTTGTTGCTTTGAATATGGAGAGTTAGTTCTTGTCAAGCTCCATTTCATAGACAAGTCTTACTATCACTCACCCATTCATCATAGTCTTAATGTTAAGTTTTCTGCCTCTAATTGGTTCTGACCAATTTATCATTTTACTAAATGACCACTGCAATTTGTTTCACTCTAATTACCATACCTACTGTTGTAATACTTTGGGAAAAGTAATTTATTGTATATATACTAGAAGGCACACAAGAAAGTATGAAAAAGGCATTCAAGTTTGAAGATAGATGTGCCAATTTTGAAAGGTCTTCTGTGGACTTTGTCTCATTTCTCCTGTGGAAAAAAGACTAATGAATGTACGGACCCAAATAAATCATATATTCATGTATTGCCATATATATGTTAATTTCCCCTACAGTCTATGAAAACTTAAAATTTACTTTGAAAAGGTTGAAATGAATACAGCTATGAAATGACACATGTTCCCACTGCTTTGAACATTTCTTTCAGTGATTCCTTTTTTCTTCCTCATTGCTGAGTTTTTTCTCTACCTGAATAAAAATCGTATGTCATTTTTTTCATTTAACAAAGCAAAATTTTAATTAGCAAATGAATATGAAGGTAGTTTAAAAAATTTCCTCTTCATTCTATATTAAAAAAATCCAATCTTTTTGAATTGCTTATGTAGACAGTTGTCTAATCATATACCATCTTCTGGTTTTAATTTTGATTTTACAGTGTTAAGAATCCAAGCTTATTTTGATGTACTTCTTAAATACTGTCAATGTAATTTGACAAAATCTTGTGCGTGTTACTCATATACGAGGGCAACAGCGGTTTTTCTTCCAAGATCTTGAGATGATGGAATGTTCCATCCTGCTTAAAAACAAAACAAAACAAAACAAAAAGAAGCAAGTAGCTTGTAAGATGTGTTAGGTCTGTGCTGGAATTCAATGGGGAAGAATGGATGAACCGAGTAAATTGTATCTCTGCATGAGGCACTGATCTTGTCACCTCAAATTGAAAGCTATGCTATCCTTAAATTAGCCGCTCTCTAGTAGAATCGTCTGGCTCCATGTTTGTTGTCTGAGGCTCTCAGATAAAAGCTACAGTTGCTTAACTGGTTATTGGCAAGCCCGGTGTTTGTTTGTTCTTCATTCCTGTCTCTTTTCCTGCAGCCTTGGGCAGAAGTCCTCTTCTGACCTCTCTGCTGAGACCTCCTCGTGAAGGGGAGAAGCAGGAAACCTTGAAATGCCTTCCCTAATCTGACTCAGTACCTAGTACTGTTCAACTCTGTGCCCTTCCTCTGACCTCAGGGCCCATAAAACTGGGCCCATAAAACTGCCGGAGCCTCTGTTCAGGGCTCCCTCGAAAGTAAATGGCCCCCATGTCTGCACTGACCACCTGACCAAGGATTGGTGTGCTTCTCCATGAGACAAATGGAACATGGCGAGTTGGCACTTTCTCCAGTTTTGGACACTTGCTTTAACCACAGTAAGTGATTAAGGCTTGCCTCTTTCATTCTGGGCTTCCTGCTTGAATCAGCTACTCCCACACCTGACAGTTTGCTTCTCTCTCTCCCAGGACAGCTGAACTCCTGACACTATGCATGTATCCTACTCTCCTTCCCCTTGCTTCTTTTTCTTCTTGCTTCTTGCTGTGTGTTTTAAATTCATTATATATGTCATATGTTTATCTGATCATCCATCAATGGACGCTCATTTCCGTATCTGAACCTGGAGGACATTATGCTAAGTGAAATAAGCCAGAAACAGAAAGAAAATTCTGTATGATTGTAGTTACATGTGGAATCTTAAAAAAAGTCTAACGCACAAAAGAAGAGAATAGAATTATGGTTGCCAGGGGCAGCAGGGTGGGAAAAATTGGGAGATGTTGGTCAAAGGATACAAAGGATTGGTATTGAATAAGTTCTGGAGATCTAATGTAGAGTGTGGTGAGTATAGGTAATAGGTATACACTGTACTGTATACTTGACATTTGCCAAGAGAGATTTTTAGTGTTTTCCCCCTCCACACAAAAAATTATGATTATGCGAGGTGATGGATATGTTAATTAGTTTGATTGTGGTGTAATCATTTCACAATGTATATGTATAACAAAATATCATGTTGTGCACCTTAAACCTATATAATTTTCATTTGTCCAGTATACCTCAGTAAAGCCAGAAAAATAAGAAACATACACCCCATGTGATTCATGTAGCTCAAATGATCAGTGTCTCTTTCTTTTCCATGGCCCCTGGAGGAGCCTGGCTCTCACACGTGGAAGCTACCATTGCATCGAGGAAATTTCTCACCACAACAAACAGATAAAGCAAGCAGACCGAAACAAATGATAGTTGCTCATTCTATTTAAAGAAGAGAATGGGATCCCCATTATTCCTGGGTTGCAAAAATCTGAGGAAAAATTTTCAATGAATAAAAGTGGGAGATGAGAGAAAAGACAAAAGGTGAAGGGAAACTAATAGCTACAAGGTCAAAACTATCTGGCTTCTAAAAGAAAAGAGGATAAAATGGATTTCATCTCAGGATAGGCAATGACTTTTACATATGGTATTACAAGCATGATCTGTAAAATAACATTGATAACTGGACTTCTTCAAATTAGGAGAAAATATTTGCAAGCCATTTATCTGGTAAAGAACTCATAACCAGAATATATAAAGCACTGTTACAATTCAATAATAAAAATAAAATAATCAAGTTTAAAAATGGGAAAATATTTGAAAAAACACTTCACCAAAGAAGATATGAGGATAACTAATAAGCACATGCAAAAATGTTCAACATTATTAGTCATTAGGAAAATGGAAATTAAAACTGCAGTGAGAAAACTCTGCATACACACTAGAGAAGCTGTAATCAAAAAGACGGACAATACCAATTGTTGGCAAAGATTTACAAAAAGTAGATCTATTGTACCTTGTTGGTAAGAATGTAAAACAGCACTTTGGAAAACAGTTTGGTAGCTTCTCAGAATATTAAACATACATTTATCAGATGACCCAAAAATTCCATCCCAGGTAACTACCCAAGAGAAATGAAAACCTAGGTCCACACAAAGACTTGTACGTGAATGTTCAAAGCAGTATTATTCACAACAGCCAAAACATGTCCATTCAATGTTAAATGGATAAACAATATGAGGCATAACCATGTATTGTAATGCTTCTCATTAATAAAATGGAATAAACTACTGATATATGCAACAGCATAGGTGAGCCTCAAGAAGATTATGCTAAGTCCAAGAAGCCAGAGGCAAAGACTACTTATTATATGATTCCATTTATATGAAATTTCTAGGAAAGGCACAATTATAGAGACAGAAGCCAGATTCATGGTTGCCCGGGGTGGAGGCTGGGAGTGGGCATTAACTGCAAAATAGGCACAAGGAATCTTTTGGGGTTGAAGGAAGTGTTCTAAAACTGAACTGGGATGGTGATTGCTTGATTACTGACATTTTCTAAAATCACTGGGTCCATTTTCAGTGGGTGGAATATTGGTATGCAAATTAGAATTCAATAAAGTTGTTAAAAGTCTTAGCTTGGGCAATGTCATCCAGGAGAATTAGTTGCTTGATGGCAGGGATCTGTCTTAATCACCTTTGGATCCTCAGAGCACTGTTATCGTGGGGAAATGCTGAGCATTGGAATCATCATTGCCTGTGCTCAAATCACTCATTTATTTATCCAGTGATTTATGCATCTAATATTTCTGAGCTTGTTCTTTGTGCAAGATGCTCTTCCAGGTGCTGGAATGTGACAGGGGACCAAAGAGACAGTAACTCGCCTTAAAGGAGTAGCATTCTGGTAGGTGAGATAGAAAAATATAATTCTTGCTATTACATTAAAATACAATATTAGGTAGAGATGAGTGCTCTGAAGAAAAGCACTTATCCTTTCCTAAAGAGTCACAGGAATCCTAATTTAAATTGGAGGTCAGCGGATGCCTCTTTAGGGAGGTTATATTTGGTCAGAGACCTATTCTGAAAGAGAGAGGTATATTCATTCATTCATCCATTCATTCATTCATTTAGAATTTAGAAGAATATAAGTTACAAATAACCCAAATAGTCCTCTTCTTATTATTTTGTATTTCCTTCATGTATATATATGGAGAATTATGGATGAAAAACAATGGCACCCTGACTGAGAGAAGCACAGTGTTAAAAAAACATCCCCTACAGATTTGGGTGGCGTTAGTAGATGTGGGCTAGTACTCAACCTTCCCGTAGAGCTCGTCTCAGTACTGTGCAGACAAATGAGAGAGTTGGGAATCTGACTCTTCACACCAAATTGTCCTGGCTGACGAGAAGTCCTAACGTTCAGCCCAGGCTACACCCCAGGACCACTGAGTCCCACAGAATGGAGTATGGTGCTTGTGGGAGGTTACCTGGGCTTGCAGAGAACTATCACCAGGTGTCAACCTCATAGGGCGGAATTCTGCTCTATGAAGACCACGGTCACCCTCCCAGGAGGTATGGGGCATAGGTGGCTTCTGGGATCCCCTCTTCCGAAGGGCTGAGGAGCTTTGAAGTGTGACTATCCAGCCAGAGCTGAGTTACATGAATTTTAGATTTTACTGACAATTCACCCTCACGTGAGAACGGTCATTTACCATGTAATTTAGACAGAAAAAAGTGAGTATCATCTTAACAATGAGGTTCACATCTGAGTGGGAGCTGGTAAAAGATCCTCACTGCATGTGGACCGGCAAGAAGAGATGCATTGAAACAGACAGTAAATTCCAATTCAAGAAAACACACCAGCGACCTCTGTCCTTCTGTTAACCCCAGTTGTCAAATGTGGTTGGGTTCAAGCTCTTCATTACAGGGAACTTGATAAAGAAGTGATTGATGTCTGATGTTGTGGATTTCCTCAGTTCAGAGAAAGTTCAGTGGCTGCTGTATGTTTCACTACCTTTTATTTGGAGCTTTTCATGATAATGTATATGAACAGCAGAGTATCTTTTTCTTCTAATTTCACAAAAATACAATCTGCATTTTTACATGATTGAATCTGTTGCACCTCACTTATTGCCTGATGGCACAATTTTACTGTATTGCAAAGTCAAATGCCTTTACTTAATTTCTATGGTAGGGATATAATCTAGTAAATCAGACCTTTTTACGAGTTCATTAAGCTTATAAAGTAAACCATTCATTCATTTTAGTATTATAATTAGTGAGATGGAGTAAACTGCATGTCCCTGAATTTCCATCCTGTAAATACTTCATAACAAAAAGTTCCTGCACTAACATAATAGAGGTTGATGCCTTAAGGCGATGATCATTTTCTCCCCCAAACAATAAACTGACCCCTTATTATGTCGTTTGCTTATATTTACTCAGGACACAGAGCCATTTTCCCAATGCTCAAATTTTTTGAATGATTTTTAAAAGCTATGAATGAAAAGCCTTTACTTATATATTTATGAAAGCCATTAAAACATACATCCCCAAGGTGTAGTGTGCCATATAATCAGTACAAAAGGTGCCAAATGTTCTTCCTCTGATAAGGGAATTTGCTCACAATGTGAGCAAGCAGTTATTGAAAATTGACCATGTGCAGTGACTGGTTCTGAGTTTTTTTCCATGTGTACCGTGTTGGTTTAGTTCTCAAAGTAACCTCATCAGGAGAGGAAATTGTCATCTCTGTCTTCTAGATGAAGAACCAGTCATCCTCAGAGAAGTGAAATAACAGCCCTACAGGTACATGATGAGGTCCTATTGCAGCAAAATATGAAGCCAGTGCTTTGACCATTCTTATAAACCAGCTTCCAGTATAATTATAGATTTTTGTCTGCTCTGTTTTTAAACTTCTTTGTAAATTTCAAATACAGTAAAGTTATATCGGGAAGAACTAGCCCCAATTCCACAGGTTGAATGAGGCATGGGTTTTGAATTTTTGAGTTTTTCATGATGTCTCCAAATTAGCTTATTAGAAACTGTTACTCACTTTTCAACATTTATTCTGAGAACATTCCATCTTGGGGGGCATTTCACTGCTGGCAACACACCCACTCTCGTTTTCCCACGGCACCACCTCCACATTTGGACTGAATGAGTCAAAGACCCTGTAGATCAGTGAAAGCTATCGACATTTTAGAAAAGTACTCACCTGTTTCTCAAAAAAATTCCCACTTAAAGCAGGTAGCATACCTTAATTCATATTCAGTATGCTCTAAGCTGCTGGTTTTCATTTTAACTATCTTCAAACATTTCTGGGTATATATTCTTTATGCTGAAGCAAACTTGGGTGATTGCAACTGATTTTTTTAATCTGGGTGACAGATTGTTAAAGTCTGGGCATATGCAAAACTGTAAACAAAACTCAAACCATGTTAAGTAACGGCTCTTAAGGCTTCCTCAGCTAAATGTAAATTTCCTTCAAATGACCCTATGACTCATTATAAGCATATGTGTGAAACCTCTGATGTCAATAAATGTGTAAGCCTATATATTGTGGTTCTCAAAACTATAACCAGAAAACATCTGACCATACACAAATGGCAAATTATTCAAAGTTGCAGTGATATGCTTCACCATTGAGATTTTGTATAGTGAGTACAGGAAGCAGTACAATTTTTAGGATTTTTAAATTTAGGACTTCCCTTGTATCCACTTCTGAAAAGGGTAAATCTAGTGTATTTAATGATTAAAAATCCTTTCTTTTGCTGTAACTTTTTCTTCCAGCTAGAACATACGTGAATACCTTCAGCCCTAAATTCCATGGTTTGAAAAAGTCCAAAGCTTCCGAAATTCCCTCAGACTCTCAGGCATCCCCATTTTGATGGCCACACTGACCCAGTGTTCTTGCACTTTGGCAGTCTTTGGGCCTCACCATGGTGACTCAGACTTAAAACTCAAAACTGTTCTGAATTGAGCAAAAAGTTGCTGTTCGAACAGAGAGCATTAGTATAAGAGCAGACTTTAACGAAGATTCTGTGCATCACTTATAGGAAAGATTTATGCCAGACACCCCACAGAAAACACCAGTCCCATCTTAGACATTTCAACTCTGCAAGGTACCATTTTGGTCACCCTGCCACTGGGTACCCTCTTGATCCCCTCTCTCTGCAAAGCCCTGCTCAGTATGCTGACTCCTGCATCTTCCCTTTGAGCTTCCCCCCCAGAACTTAAATTGCCTCTCCATCTTTTATGCTTTAAATCACTAATTTGTCTGTGTAAACTCATCAGTGTCTTAAACAGAAAAACAACTTCCTTTTAAATATGGTCAACTTCATTCAAAGGCAATTGAGATAATAGATTTCTGTTCACTTTTTCTAATTACTCTCAGATGTCTAATCAACAAGATGACACAATAATTTATACCATGCACCCAGTTACAGAGCTTTAGAAAGGAGAGAGAGACAAGTCCACAATTATAGTTGGAGACTTCAACACCCAGTACCCATAATTGATAGAGCAGGTAAGACAGAAAATCAGTAAGGATGGAGAAGACTTAAAGCAACAAACTTGATCTGATCGACACTTCTAGAACATTCCACACGTCAGAATACACAATCTTAGTGAACACAAAACATTTTCCAACACAGTCATCCCTTGGTATCAGTGAATGCTCAAGTCCCTTAACTAAAATGATGTAGTGTTTGCATAAAACCTACACACAATCCTTCTATATGTCTTAAATAATCTCTAGATTATTTATAATACAAGATAAAGGCAATATAAATAGTTTTAATTTTCCATATATGTAAAAACCCAAATGAACGTTTTGGTCAACCCAGTACATACACTGTAAATGCTATGTAAATAGTTGCCAGTGTATGGCAAATTCAAGTTGTGCTTTTTGAAATTTCTGAAATCTTTTCTGAATATTTTCAATCTGAAGTTGGTTGAATCAGCAGATGCAGAACCTGCAAATATGGAGGCAAGCCATGTAGACCATGGTGTCAGCCATATTATCAAGCATCAATAAATTCCTAAGGGTTTCAGTGGTTTAAAGTAGGTTTTGTGACCCAAATACAATTGATTTGTATAATACTAACAGAAAGATATCTGAGAAACATCCTCAGACATTCTGAAACTAAAACACATTTCTGAATAATACATCAGGCAAAAAGGAATCAAAAGGAAAATTATAAATTTTTGGTACTGAAGGAAAATGAAAATACAACATATAGAACTTCTGAGATATAGCTAAAGCAGTATACATAGGGAATTCTATATTATACTAATAAACTCTTTATTGAAAAAAGAAAGGTATAAAATCAATGACCTTAGCTTTTACCTTAAGAAACTAGAAAAATAATATCACATCAAAGTAAAGTAAGTAGAAAACATGATAATGCTAAAAAAACAGAAATAATAAAATAGATAACAGCAAAACAAATTATCAACAAAATAAAACTTTTAACCTTTAAGAAGATCAATACAGTTGATAAATGTCTAGCTAGACAGATTAGGGGAAAAAGAGAAGATGAAAATTATCAAAATACTCAATAAAGAGAGGACATCACTATAAAAATTTTATTTTTTAAATTTTTTAAAATAAATTTATTAATTTTATTTATTTATTTTTGGCTATGTTGGGTCTTCGTTGCTGCACGCGGGCTTTCTCTAGTTGCGGCAAGTGGGGGCTACTTTCTTCGTTGCGGTGCACGGGCTTCTCATGGCAGTGGCTTCTCTAGTTGCTAAGCACGGGCTCTAGGCGCACAGGCTTCAGTAGTTGTGGCACGCAGGCTCAGTAGTTGTGGCTCACGGGCTCTAGAGCACAGGCTCAGTAGTTATGGTGCATGGGCTTAGTTGCTCCGCGGCATGTGGGATCTTCCCAGATCAGGGCTCGAACCCATGTCCCCTGCATTGACAGGCAGATTCTTAACCACCGTGCCACCAGGGAAGCCCTAAAAATTTTAAATATTAAAAGAATAATAAGGGAATACTATGATTAATTTTGTGACAGTGTTTGATAACTTAGATAAAACTGAACAACTACATGAAATAAATAAATTACCAAACCTATTCAAGAAGAAATAAAAAATTAAGTGGAACTCTATCTATCAAAGGAATTGAATATATAGGTAAAATCCTTTCCGTAAAGTAAACACCAAACCCATATAGCTTCAATGAGAATTATAAGAAACACTGAATTAAGAAATAATACCAAATCTGTACAAACTATTCTAGAAGATTGAAAAGGAGGGAATAATTCTCACCTCATCATATAGTGCCTAATACACTGATATCAAAACCAAAAAAAAAAAATCACATGAAAAGAAAACCACTGACCAATATCCCTTATGAACATCGAGACAAATATTCTAAACAAAATTTCAGTAAATCAAATACATATACATATATGTGTATATATGTGTGTGTGTGTATATATATATCTATATATCTCCATATCCAAGTGATGTTGAGGAAGAAGCAGGCAAAGCAGAATTTCTGCTTCTAACGCCTACTCTTTGGACTTCTCTATCCTGTACTATTGCCTTTAAATTTATATTTTCTGTTTTACCAGTCCCAGGCATTCTACAGATGAAGCAGCTGAGCCTCAAAGGATTGAGTGATTTGCTGATTCTAACAACCAGTTAGTTGACAAGCCAATGGCTCCTTCAACAATACCAACTTCTAATGGCAGGTAAGCCTTGTTTATCTTGTCACCTAGAGATGACTGGCTACCTTTGCACTCACAAGTACTGGTTCTGACCTCTCAATAACAACCATTATTCTTGTTCACTTCATTTCTATCTTTCCTTTATAAGACCCTGTGTGTCCAGACATTGCTGAACTTCTGGTACTACTTTATCTTTTCACTTGGGTTCCTTTCCTGACAGTTTTCTACATCTTGTCTTTGTTTTATTCCTTGTATATTGTGCATGTGTGGGCTGGGGTGCAAGTACAAACAAACAAATGCTAATAACTACAGTTATACTTCCACAAAGTACCTATAGTTAAGGATTTTAGTGTGGACCATGGGCTAGATCTTCAGCAGACTCCTCCTGTCACTCAAACTCAGAATGATGTTAAGAAATAAAATGTAATAATGATAAAGTCCAACAGAAAACAATGCTAAAGTTATTTGCTTTATGCCTGAAAAATAATAAGGACTGCCTAGATAAAAATAGTTTTTTTAGACAGTAATGTCCAAATGATATTTGGTGGAAGTAGGGGTTACTTCCATGGCACAATGCAAGTTGATGAAATTGAAGAATACTTCCAAATTAGAGTCTCATAAATGTTTATAAATGTCTAGAGCCTCATAAATGTTTATTTATGATTTGTTTTTTATGTTAGGGCTGGAGGTTTTAACCAACGAACACAATAATTTTACACATAGCAAAGATAATAAGATGTTTTAAATATCGTTTATTCCATAGTGTTTTTGAGATAAGTCTGTTTGAGAAATAAATACTACCCAAACACCTATGTGCAATAGAAATGGCTCCAAAATGTTATTGTGTTATAGCACTTCTTCACTCTCCGCAAAGTTTTTTTGGAATTTTAAACCAATCCATAGTTTTATTTGTCAAAGCAATTGAATGTCAGTGAAAATGCTGTATGTATATTTTATCTTTATTCATAGATTCATGGGTACATACACAGAATATACATTTTGTAGCTATAAAGTGGATCTTCTAAGTATACAACTTAGTGTAGTTTCTTTATATATGACTTGACAAAAAGGTAGTGGCAAATGTTATCATATTTAGAAGATTTATTCATTTGCATCATGTCAAAGAAATACTGTCAAGATAGTAGTATAATATATTCCTGGAATTGAGGGCTTCGATCATTAAAAATATGAAAATATCCTATTTACTTCTTTTAGGAGGAGAAAAGGAAGGACACCTGATGGACATCTCTGCCAGAAGACCTCCTTGTTAGCTGTGGAAGATGTTTTAAATATTTGCAGTTCTTTAGTCTTCGCTTGGAAGAGCTGGAGATGGAAGAGTTTCCCCATCTTTTCTTTTACTAGAAGTCATATTCTTTAGTATCCTAGTGCAAGTCCTTTAATATAGAAATCTTTTTCTAGATTATTCTCTATCTCCTTTCATCCTGTCAAGACTTTAGGATTTATATTTTTTGGCAAATTCAGTTTAATCTTCTACTTAGCACTTAATATTATTTTATCTTATTTTTATCTTACATAAAGTGATACCCTTTATTCTTCTCTAAACAAATCCTTCCTTGTGAGCTCAGTAGGAAATGAGGAAGCTTATTTTCCCTTAGTTAGGGACCTTGATCTCTTTTCTGTCTTTGCTAAAACCTGTATTGTCAATCTTTCTCTCCAACTGAGTCCTTCAATAAAGAATTTAAACCTGCTCAAGTATTTGTCATCTTAAAAAGAACAAAAAGGAAAATCAGCACCTTCCTTTTGTTCCATGTTTGCTAGGAATTGCAGTTTTATATCTCTTCTCAACTTCACAGCTAAAATCTTGAATTGGCTATACTCACTATCTTTATTTTCCATACCTTATTAATCCTTCAAACTCCTGGTTATCATGAAATTCCATTCAAGTGTCTCTCACCAAGGCTACCATTAGCCTGTAGTCTCTCTCATTCCTCATCTTTGTAAATATTCAACAGCACTTTGTACTCATTGCTGAACAATTTCACCTATCTGGATATTGAATGATAAACTTCATTAAGAAGGAGGCTCAATGATTTGCATATAAAATTTTTCTCTTAGAAAACACTTATGGGCTTTATCCCAACTCAAATGATCATTGTCTAGAAAGGAAAGAGGTAATATTTAAAAATAAATGTAAATAAAGGTTACATTTTATTGGAATTAAATATGTTCAAAGTGTAGAAAAGATTTGTAGCTTTATACTTAGCTTCTAAAATAAAATAAAGTTATTTATTTTATTGTTCAGATATGTCTTTTATACTCCATTATTGATTAGCAATTGATTTAAATTAAGAGATGGGAGAAAGAACATCTGAAGGGACCTGTGATATCAATGGATTAATTAGGTTTTTTAAAGAATATATTTTAGAGAGGTTTCAGTTACTATGACTGCAAAGCAAATGAAGACTTTTTGGCATATAGCTATCATCTTTTATGCTTACAGACTTTATGGATCAGGAATTTGGACCGGGCAGAAAGGGACAGGGTCATCTCAGGATTTGCAGTAAGTAGGGCAGCCTTAAATTGGACTGGAATAATCTGAAGATTTGCCCACCCATGTCAGAGGGTTGAGCTAAGACTCAAACAGATGGGCACTGCTAAGCCTTGGGCATTTCTCCTTCTATGTGTCCTCTCCACGAGGCCTCTCCAGCATGGTGGCTTCACAGTAGGCAAATTTCTTACTAGTTGCCTTAGGGTTTCCAAGGCACATATCTGAAGAGGGAGAGAGTGCCAGGCAAAAGCAGTATCACTATATCTAACCTTGTCTCAGTGGTAATGTAATTCTAATTTTGCTTCTTTTTTCATTACAAATGTCCACATTCAAGGGGAGAGAAATTAGACTCTGCCATTTGTGGAAGGAGCCTCAAAAACTTTACAGGGAGGTCTAAAACAGACAATAAAAGAGCCACTGAAATTCTAAGACAGCAGCCTTCCTGGGATGAAAAACAATGAGCAAGATGTCCAACAAGAAAGAATCAATGTTGTGTATTCAAACCAATATTTCTCAGAAAGACCAAACTGGATACTAATGGATATTCTAATTAGAATCCCATAATGATGGGATTCAAGTCAGGAGAGAATTTTCTCAGATGCAATTAATAATTGCCATAAAATAGTCTATATTATTTTTTGAATAGTCATTGAACATATTGGTATGTACCAAAGTATTTAAATCTAACATTAAATCTAACAGAAAGCAGGAAGTTCTCTCCTACGCTTTTGTTAAATGTCAAAAAAAATACATTTTTACTTCCCTTAAGAACATGGATAGAGACTAAAGTCCTAATTAATTAAAGGAACGTAGCTATAGCTATGATTTTAGTATGCTTCCCTTTGAGTTGTTATAATGGAAAGGTCATTTTTTGCTAACAATAATGAAAAATACTCTAATTCCAATGAAAGTAAAATTTAAAATGAAGACTAATAACTCATGTAATGAAAAAATATAATTTTCATAGTTTATCCAGTGATTGTTCACAGATCATAATGGTACAATGACATGTAAAAATTGTCATGGAAACCAAAACCACAACCATGGAAAAACAACAATAATAACCAAGACTGGCACTATCAAAAAGAAGTTAATATGTCAGAAACATCTATAAGTAATAGTTTTCTTAACCATGAGTTAAGAATAAACACTACCCAGACAGAACTAACACAAATGTAAAGTCAGCCAATTAATAGCTGCTAATATTGTCAATATTGACTTGGTACACCTACTATAGGACAGATCCAAAGTTCAAATAATGAATATAAACTTGTTATTTCAAATAATGTCACTGAAAAAGTGAGAAACAAACATATACAATAAATTGATTATATATTGAAATTAATTCCAACAGCTTTGGGTCTTCTTATACAGATTTATTGAAAAAAAAAGTCCAGTAAAAGCAGATGGCCAGAATAAAATCAGTTACAGAAAATAAAGTCATGTTAAGTACTGTTAACCAAAATTCAAAGAAATGGAGACTTGACTGAAATAAAAAGGCATCTGTTTGGAGTTGGTTAGGACTGCAGCCCATGAGACACAGATTCAAGGAGCACTTGAATTGTTCTGCGAGACTACAAAATAGGGGAGGCTTATAAAAGCAAAACCCACAAGGTCGCAGTTAATTACATGAGTTCTTTATCAAGAATTATACTGAAGCTGGTAAGAGGTAATGGGTGCTTGTTAAGTAGGGATTGGTTGGGGCCCGAAATGGTTGCATAGTTACAAGGGAAACAACCTTGAGAGACAAGGAGGCAGCTAGAAGATATTGTTTTAAAAACACTGGTGTCCTTGGGTTAGGTATAGTTCACAGAAATTTCAAGTTCTCAGTGGTGCAGGGATGTGTCTGAGAACAGAAGCTCAGTGGTTGACCCCCTCCAGTTTTGTATGCCTGAACTATGATTACTCCATTATAATTTCAATTTGTCATTGGTATCTAAACGTCCAATAAAGTGAACAGTGGTATTTATGATTTTTATTGAAACCACGATGATGTTTAAATTTTTAAATTTTTTTATACAGTTTTTAAAGGTTACACTCCATTTGCAGTTACAAAATATTGACTATATTCCCCGTGTTGTACAATACATCCTTGTAGCCTATCTTACACCCAATAGTTTGTACCTCCCACTGTCTCACTCCTATACTGCCCCTCCCCACCCCTGCTGGTAACCAACCACTAGTTTGTTCTCTATATCTCTGAGTCTGCTTATTTTTTGTTATACTCACTAGTTTGTTGTATTTTTTAGATTTCACATGTGATATCATACAGTATTTGTCTTTCTCTGTCTGCCTTATTTCACTTAACATAATGCCCTCCAAATCCATCCATGTTGCTGCAAATGGCAAAAATCATTCTTTTTTATGGCTTAGTAGTATCCCGCTGAACATATCTATATCTATATCTATATCTATCTATATCTATCTATCTATATATATCACATCTTCTTTACCCATTCATCTGTTGATGGACCCTTAGGTTGCTTCCGCATCTTGGCAATTATAAATAATGCTGCTATGAACATTGGGGTTCATGTATCTTTTCAAAGTAGTGTTTTTGTTTTTTTCAGCTATATACTCAGGAGTGGAACGGCTGGCTCACACGGTAGTTGTATTTTTAGTTTTTTGAGAAACCTACATACTGTTTTCCACAGCGGCTGCACCAATTCACACTGGGATAAGGGATTACTATCCAACAAGTATAAACAGCTCATACAACTCAACATCAAAAAATCAAACAACCCAATTAAACAACAGGCAGAAGAACTGATTAGACATTTTTCCAAAAAGGAAATGCAGATGGCCAACAGGCACATGAAAAGATGCTCAACATTGCTAATCATCAAGGAAATGCAAATCAAAACCACAGTGAGATATCACCTCACACCTGTCAGAATGGCCATCATCAATAAGAACACAGATAACAAATGTTGGCAAGGATATAAAGAAAAGGGAACCCTCATACACTATTAGTGGGAATGTAAATTGGTGAAACCACGATGATAGCGAATATAATTTTTAGCTTTTATGAGCATTAGAATAAAAAGTACAATAGTAGCCTGTATAGTAAATTATATATATATATACACATATGTATATATACATACACACATACACATATATATATACACACACACACACATATTTATTTCTAGGGCAAAATGATGATTAAAAAGTAAATAAAGGTAAAAAATATCATGGGAAACAGCATTGTCAAAGCTAGATTTAAATAATCTACATAATGTTATAGCATGTTGGCTTATTTCCTGAAAAAATTCGCTCAGGCAAATGAGGTGCTTATATTATCCCATAAGTGGATTTAGTAAGCTTCTTTTCAAAATGATAAGAAATGCCGCTAACTGGATGTATCAGGTAATTACAAACACGTATAGCCAAATTGTACTTACCTGGTGTACTTTTGTTGCTGTTGTTGTTAGGGCTTATGTCCTATAGGCTCTTATTACTTCTCAAATGCTGGCTCATGAAACCATCTCTCCCTGTGTTTTGTTTAAATACAATCAGCCCTCCGTATCCAAGGGTTTCAGAACTGTGGATTCAAGAGAGGGTGGAAATTTCAAAATTTTGATCTGTGGTTTGTTGAAACTGCAGATGGGAAACCCATGGATATGGAGTGCCAACTGTACTCCGCCATTTTATATAAAGCATGTGAGCATCTGCGGATTGGGGGGAAGGTTGGGATTGGGGGCTGGGAGGGACGGCTCCTGGAACCGCCCTCCACCCCATACAGTGGGACAGCTGTTTTGAACTGAAATAATGAGTTTCTATTCCAGAATCCAGTAGCCTCTGACTTGGCAAACAACAAAAACATCTAGACTTATATTTTCTCATTTCGGAAGACTATGGTCATACTTCTTGACTTATTGACTAGTAACTTCCCTCTCAGCTCTGAGACTCTGCAGATATACCCATGGCTTCTGAATAAATTCAGGGATAGAAAAAATCTATAAGGGTTTCCATTGGAAGACACAAATGTTGAAATTTTATTTACAAATTAGAAAGGAAAATATCACACTCCCTAATTGAGGACAAAAATGGGAACTGGGCCTTGATATAATGCATATTAGACTCCGAAGCTGCTTGCTAAAATCACCTTGCCTGGTGAATACTGTACCCAGCCTTTGGCCAAAGGAAATCAAGAGGTGCTCCATTTAATACCTTGTTTTGCCTACCAGTTTAATCCTGCCAACGAAGTCTTGTACCTTTGAAAGTTTGTTAATATAGCTTATAACTTGTATTTATCTTAATTTTAGCAGCTTTACTGAGGGAACATTCATGAGAAATGAAATATTGCCTGCCATATCAGTAAACAAGGGATGTCACAGCCATCAGCAATTGCAGGCCTCCGACGTGAGCCCTGAGGGAACTCAGGAAGGAAAGAATACCTGCCACCTAGCAGCCATCACACTGCAACCACTCCCTTTGGTGCACCCTGAGGAGACTCAGGATGTGAAAGCACAGGATACTGGCCCCAGATAGCTGAGGTGCATATCAAAGGAGTGATTGCAGTGAGCCCAGACTCTTGCATCTTCCCATACATAGAAAAGCGCTAAATTCCTTAACTTGGGATAACTGGTTTTCTTTAATTTACAATAATCTTTTGACTTTCAGACTCCCTGCCCTTTGTTGCAAAACTTCTATATAACCTGGCTCCCCCCTCGCTTCCTCGGAGCAGTTTTCTCAGGGTTACTTGAGATGCCGCCTCCCAGGCCTGAAGTCCTAAAAATTTCTGCCCAATAAAACGTAACTCTCAACTTTTAGGTTGCGTGTATTTTTTCAGTCTACATTCACATACCACAAATTATCAGGGAAATGCAACTCAAAACTGTTACCGAGTCCAAGCCCGCTCTGCTCGCCACACGACAGGAGACGAGGTGTAGAGGCAAGGAGTACGACTTTATTCGGAAAGCCGGCAGACCAAGAAGATGGCAGAGTAGGGTCCCCAAAAAACCATCTTACCGGGGCTGGATGCCAGTTTCTTTTATAGAACCAGACAGGGAAGTAAAGTGAAAAGGCAGAATAGGGAGGGAGAGGCAGGGAGGAAGTAAAGTAAAAAGGGCCATCGGTCTTGCAAAACATCTGGAATGGCCAGCTTCGGGGAGGGGAATGTGTTAATTTCTTGTTTCTTGCAGCCATCCACAGGTGGGCAGAGTTCCCTACGGCAGGCCATTTACATATGATCATAATAACAAAAGCAATGAAAAGCAAAGGCTAAAGTCAAAAAAACAGATCCAACATGGAGTCAAAATTGACTCTTCCCTGTTACAAAACTACAATGAAAGATCACCTCACACCTGTGTTTTGTTTCAGGTCTCAAACCATTATTAATCAAATTCGTGGCTGGACTGGCCCTTGTGGTTCTTATTATGATTGCCAGACACTCTCAGGAATAACCATCAAGAAACTTTGGGGAAAAAAATGTTTGTTACTCATGGATCCGGAAATGACTGGGGCCGCCCAGGGAGGTACCTGGTAGAGACAGAGAGAGAGAACCCGGGTCTGGGGTTCTGCTTTTATTGGGGTTGAGGGTCAGGGCCTAGGGTCTCCCAGGCTCACGCTTCATTGGTGAATTTACAACCTAAGAGTGGGAACGAAAGTGCAGGAAGATTAAAACACGTGGTCCGAATAGTCAGTTACTGAAATCAATCAAGATCTCTAAAACAAAGGAGCCTTGGGGTAGGGGACTTAGGGAGGAGAACTGAGTCTTCTTTTGTTTGTTTGTTTTTGCTTTTTAAAAATTTTTACTAGCGTATAGTTGATTTACAATGTTGTGTTAGTTTCTGCTGTACAGCAGTATATCAGTTATACGTATATATATATATACGTATATATATATATATATATATATACTCTTTTTTAGATTCTTTTCCCATATAGGTCATTACAGAGTATTGAGAAGAGTTCCCTGTGCTATACAGTAGGTCCTTATTAGTTATCTATTTTATATATAGTCGTGTGTATATGTCAATCCCAATCTCCCAATTTATCCCTCCCCACTCACACACTTCCCCCCCCCCATAACCATAAGTTTGTTTTCTCCATCTGTGACTCTATTTCTGTTCTGTAAATAAGTTCATTTGTACCCTTTTTTTAGAGTCCACATATAAGCGATATCACATGATATTTGTCTTTCTGAGTGTTTATCTCGTCTTGTGGCAGCAACGTGTTTATTAGAGATAGCTGTCTTTGAAGTAGATGCCTCAGGAATCAAAGCTTAAGTCAGGCACTGACATTACAAAAAAGAGAAAACCCAAGGGTCAGGCAGGGTTGACACTACAACCTGTTAATCCTAACAGGATTTTTATTTTTTTTAAAGATTGATGTTGATGAGGATGTGGAGAAATTAGATCCCTTGTGCACTGCTGTTGGTGGGAATGTAAAATGGTGGAGCCATGATGGGAAGCAGTATGAAGAGTCCTCAGAAAATTAAAAAAAAAAAAAACTACTATATGATCCTCCATGATCCAGTAATCCCACTTCTGAGTATTTATCCATCAGAGGGGTATTTGAAAATATAGCACAATTTAGCATGTCTTCAATACTTTTTTTGAAAATCTATCCCAAAGATAAACTAGCAGAAAATTAAAGATATATACATAGAGCTGTTTATTGCAGCACTTTTTGTAATAGCAAAAATGATTAAAACTATGTCCATGCATAGCAGCCTGGTTGCAGGAACAACATTCTCCCAGTGGAGATCTCTGCAGTCATGAAAGTGACTAAAAAAAACTCTACATCTTGTTTTGGAATGATCATCTATATGTATTTAGTCCAGAAAACCAGGGTGAACACATGTGTGTATAGTATTGTACCAAATATCTAATAAATAGGAAAATATGAATATAGTAGATATATTTTAAGTTTTGCCTCACTCGCTTATTAATGAAAGGTAAGGATTGGATCATTCTGAAAACCCTTGGAACATTGTGACTTGATAAAGCAATTCTCACTGGATATCCAGTACAAGTCCAGGTTAAGAAGTGATTGAAACACAGCTTTAACTGGGTTATCTAATTGGATAACTCTAATAAATTTAATATGATCAATTTTACCAGAAAAAAAAAATTTAGAAAATTGGTAGATAATAGCAATTTTTGTAGCAGATTCAGAAGTGAATTAACATTCATTCTTTCATTCATTCAACCAAATAATAAATTTGACTGAATATTCCTGATTTTGATAGGAGATTGTTATCCATGGTGCTAGACACTGGGGATGGAAAGATGGATAATCAAGTGCAGTATGGATAATGGATAATGGATAATCAAATGCAGTGGATAATCAAGTGCAGTAACAGGTATATGATGGATAATCAAGTGCAGTAACAGGTATATGATGGATAATCAAGTGCAGTACCAGGTATATGAGCTGTAATAACATAGCATGGAATACACAATAATAAAATACAGACAGAGAGAGAAGAGCAAGTAACTTTTGACCCCATTCGGTCTGAAAGAAGCAGTACAAGGTCAGAGCTTTATTTGGACAATTTGCAAATCAGTTCTGAAAATATAGATGTTCTTTAAATGGTATAGGTATCTGCATGGATTTTGATCTCTAATAAAAAAATGCCATGACCAAAAATAATAAACTGTTCCTGCATAAAAATTGTTTTATTACTTTTGATTAGGCTTAGGTGTCACCAATGTACCTAATTAAATAGTTTAATTTTTTAAATTTATGTTACTCTTTTAATAAGTCAACTGCAGGTACTATAGTACTGCTTTATGCAATAATCTGAAGGACAGTAATTTAGTCTCAATACATATATTTATCTATTTTATCCAATAAATTATATTTTGGTAATCCAATTAATTACATGCATATATTCACTTGACTACAGAAATTTTCCTGAAGGGGGAGGGACTTTCATTCAGTAAAAATAAAAAAAGTATATAGTACGGTAGAATTCTGTATGTTTTCATATATTCCATGTATGTAACATATTTTATTTTAAAACTTCTAAGTAGTAAACTAAAAAATGCAGTCTAAGCAAAGCAAATTGCTCTCAGCAGACCCTCTGTGCTCAGAGAAATCTTTCATATTTATGCAGAAGGGAATTGACAAAAATGCATATTGTAGTAGGCTGTGGTTGAATATTTTTTCTTAGATTATTTCTGCTATAACATCAATTTACAGTGCATATAGAAAATATTACAAAACATCTTCTATTTGCCCAATTCCCTCCTAACACTTAAAAAATAGATATCCTAGCATGATAGTACATGTCCTTTGATTTGGCTCCATTTCACCTTAAAATGTATCTCACCACTTTTGGTCTGGAACTGAGATCATTAACACTGATTTTCAGCTTCATTACTCTGTGCTGTACACGTGCTGTTAACATGCTCAAGAGAATTGTTGTCATAGTATAACTAAATATGGATTTTTTTATAAATAATTCATGTAAGGTATTTCAAGAGTAAGCTCAGATCCAAGTGGCAGCATCACAGGGCTCAATTGAGATTTCTGGATATTTGTGTTATTTGCATAGGCGTGGCTTCATCTGCGGTGTTTGAATGTATTCTTTATACATGTGACTATCCTGGGAGATGGAAGCAAATGGTAATAGTGTTCAGGTGTGCAAACTGTATTCTCCAAGTGGCTGCAGCGTTATTGCCCTTCCACATCTTCTTGTACCACATGACCTTGTCATGCTTCCCAGGAAGAGGTGGAGGCATGTCCCCTCCCCTTGAATCTGAGTGGGCTTTTTTCTCCTGCATCCAGTAGAATACAGCGAATGGAATCCACACTTGACTTCTGAGGCTATGTCAGAAAGTCATGTAACCTCTGCTTGTGTCATGGGGAAGCTCTCTTTCCTGAGGCCCCACCTGAACATGCTCTTTTTCAGAACTCAGTTATTATGCTGTGAGAAGCCCAAGTCATGTGGAGAGGCTGCATTTGGATACTTGGAGAAAGGTCCTCAGTGGTAACAGCCTTCAGGTAGTATTAGTCTAGGCATCAGAACAGTGAGGGTGGAAGCCACCTTGGAAGTGAGTTTCTAGCCAGGTTGTTACAGCAGGCAGGTAGCTAGATATGAGCAGAGAAATGGGGGCACAGGCCAGGTGGCAGGAAATCAAGCATCTTGTAAACCCTGGGGGTCAATGGGCAGCAAAGAAAAGCAGGAAGCTCCAGACTGAGAGGAAACCACACATTTTGGGTGATAAATGTCCTGGAAGCAGACAAAGAAATGTGGAGAAAGGAGGGAATCTCTTGTGTCTTAATGTAACCTGTTGCTCATTATGCTTTCATTATAATAAAATTAGGCTTGCAGATAAGAAGTACCCATCATGTACTGACACCATGACACTTCTGGACTAAGCTAAATAAGGACAAAAATCCTTCTTCCACTCAGAAAGATGGAGCTGGGATGGAAATCAGGGAATATGATCCCCAAACTCCTCCTTGCCCAGTGAATATTCCACCCCTTCATTTGCATGCCCCTCATAATAGGCTTGCCCAAGAAACCCAGGGCAGCAGCTCCTCACCGGTCTGCCCGCTCTCCCTCTGAGAACATATTCTTGCTTAAATAAATCCTCACTTTACTTTCTTAACCTCCCTATCTCATCTCCAAATTCCGAAAATTTACCAGGAACAAGGTGTCCCATCTCCCTGTCATGAAGGTCTTCTCAGCTGTGCCCCCAGCCCCCAGACATCCAGGAGAGAGATGTGTGTCATCCCTACCATGGACTTCCCAAACTTCTGAGCCATGGAATCCCTGAGAACAAAATAGTTTGTTATACCAGAAAGATAATTAGAAGAACAAATAAACCTAATAGGACCTAATTTTCATTATTGTAAATTACTGTGGGGAATTCATTTAGAAGTACGTTATCAGACCATCGTTAATACAGACATATGTTTGTTTACTTATTTTTGGTAGATATGAGGGGTTACACTGAACTATACAATTTTCTTTTGAACAGTACATATCATTTTGTTTCATTTTAATTTGTGTGGTATTAACTTGAATTTATGAAGATTAAACCTTTCACCTTGACTTCTTTAGTGTCATGCGTAGAGTATCGAGGTCATATGGCATTCTTAGTCTTCAGTTCAAATACTCATGCTCTGGGGATTCAGAGCCCTTGAGATAAAGGTTATGAATCCAGGAACTGAGAGTAACAAAGTAGTCAGAGTGAAAAATCATTCAAAGCAAAATCTAAGAAGCAAACAAACAGCAACAACAACAAAACAAACATCTATGAAACTTCTTTTAAAAAAGTTAAAGTCCATTATGATCTTGAAGTTTACTTGTGATTTGGAAAGTCTATATTCTTCAAGTAAAAACTTTTAAAATAATTTAAAATTTTATACAAGAGAATATTGAAATAGATGTGCAGACTCTTTTCCTATTTTAATCCTAATGAGATGAAAGAACACTTCCATTCATTTTAGGTTTCAACTACAGCTTTTTTATATTCACTGTGTCTGGATGTAATGTGACAATTCAGCATTTATCAGCCTCAAAATTAAAAAATATTGGACAAAAACTTGAACCAAGCGGCACCTACACAAATCTCAAAATCCTGTTGACTTTTCCATAATGATCTTGCCAAAAACATCCTTGATTTAGTGCAAAATTATGCTACACAATGAAAAACCATGCACAGAATAGCCATATGTTCAAATGTCCAAAAGACTTGGGTAGAAATAATTGCTATCTATCATTACATTCTAAAACTTGTTAATTTGGCATCAGCAACAAAAAATATATATATAATAAATATTGGAGGGCTTCCAATATTTATTGGGAGGGCTTCCCTGGTGGCGCAGTGGTTGAGAATCTGCCTGCCAATGCAGGGGACACGGGTTCGAGCCCTGGTCTGGGAAGATCCCACATGCCGCGGAGCAACTAGGCCCGTGAGCCACAATTGCTGAGCCTGCGCGTCTGGAGCCTGTGCTCCGCAACAAGAGAGGCTGCAATAGTGAGAGGCCCGCGCACCACGATGAAGAGTGGCCCTCACTTGCTGCAAGTAGAGAAAGCCCTCGCACAGAAACGAAGACCCAACACAGCCATAAAATAAAAATAAATTAATTAATTAATTAAAAAAAAAAAAGTAATATAAAAAAAAAAGAATTGGGAGATTGGGATTGACATATATACACTAATATGTATAAAATGGATAACTAATAAGAACCTGCTGTATAAAAAATTAAATAAAATAAAATTTAAAAAAATGAAGCAATCTGCGGTCAGCATAGATCGCAGTGAATTAACTTGTTCTTCTAATTATCTTTCCGTTATGACAAACTATATTGTTTTTCTCAGAGATTCCATGGCTAGGAAATTTGGGAAATCCATGGTAGGGATGACAAACTCACTTAAAGGTTTGGACTTGTAGGTGTAACTACAGGCAAACAATATTATAGAACGGTTGTAAAGATGATCTGGTCATCAACAGAACAAAAAGAAAGTTTAAATTCCACGGCTATAACACAGGAATTTTCAAAGCAGATGTCAGTGTGGCTTCACTACTCTAAGCTTCAGTTTTCTTACCCCTGAAAATGGGAATCATAATTTAAAAACAAAAATTAAAAGCACCTAGTTATAGTTAGATACAGTAAATACTAAAATTAATGTATGTGAAAAAAATGGTAATAAGAATGGGAGTTGTGAGCATCCTTCTGTCTCTCTCGCTATGGGTTAAAGAAGAGACTCTAGCTGTCAACCATACATTAGTGACCAGTCCAAGATGCCTTCTGATAACATGGACCAAGGTTGGCCTTGTTTTAGGATAACTGAAGAAAATGAGGAAAAACAGTTTTCTGAGAAAGTGCTGAAGACCAACAAAAAGGTAATATGTTGGAAAATAAACTCTTAAAGAGGACAGACATTTCTAAGAGCTGCTTGGCAATTTTAGAAGAACATATGCCACTTTGTAAAGACCAAACTATGTGAAGGTAAAGAAGTAAAACAAATAAGAGATGAAGTTTAAAATATAATCATAAGCTAAGGCAGTAAAATTATATTCTTACTGCATCATACATCTTTGAAATTCCTGTGCCTCTCTTGCTGTGCTCTAGTTTGTTGCTGGCTTTTTGCCAGCTCTGCACTGCACCCATGCAGTTGATCAGGGTTGGATAAAAATGTAACAACACCCTGAATGGCGCTGTATCTAATTCATGATCATCAACATCAACTGGGCCCTCAATGCTACCTGGTGATCATACCACATATTCTTTTCCATTTGCTTAGCCACTCTCCTATGTGAGCATTTCATACCTTGGGCTCTCTTCTCAAACAATGCCACTTCTCCTTTCCCACACCGACCCTCAGCAGATGACCAGGACCCTTCACTGATAGAAACAACTTTCACAGATGCCCACTAGCAGTTACACCCATCAACCACCATCTGCACCCACCTACCCCAACTTCCTGTTGCAATTATGAACTACGCAACTCCTTTCTAGCACAGATACCTCCACTGGTACATTTGTTCTCATATCCTCTACCTACTCCAGAGCAAAAATTGATACATCTCCCCTCTCCTCTTTCGTTTGTCATCAAAGTTCTCTTTCTACAGGATCATTCACATTATTACACAAACATGGTGTTTCATCTTCTACCTTAAAGAATAATATTCTCTTCACTACACTTTCCCATCAACAACTGCTCCTTTCCTTGCTCCCCATTATAATGACATTTCTCCAAAGAGTTTTCTGTATGTGCTGTCTTGGATTCCTATGTTCCTATTTTCTTTTAAAGCCCCTTCAAGCAGGCTTCACCCCACCATTCCACCAGAACTGTTCTCCAAGATCAGTGATAATCTCCGTGCTGTGAATTCTGAGGATCAATTCTCAGTCCTTACACTATTTGGCAACATTTGACAGAGCTGATCACTTCTTCAACCTTAGTAACCTGGCTTTGAGGGCACCACACTCTTAGTTTCCTCCTTCAGTCTCTTTTAATGTTTTCTCCCTTTCTCCCTGATGTTTAATGTTGGAGAAACTCAAGGCTTCAAGTCCCTGGTCCTCTTTGCTTTCTTAATCAATAGTCTTTTCTTAGATTTCCTTTACTTTCCTGACTTTAAGTGCCATCTATGTACTAGATCACATCTCTCCCTCAAGTTCCCAGGATCATATCACTGGCTCCTTCCTCAACATCCACTGGAACATCTAATACACACCTTAAACTTAATGTGTACAAAACAGAACTCAATAATTCCCTGTAATTGTGCCACCTTCCCAAATTCTGGTGGGAGCTCCATCTTTCCACTTGCTCAAGCAAAAGTATGGTATTCATTTTTGAGCCTCCCCTACCCCTCCTTTTCTCCAGCACTCCACATCTGATTTGTCAGGAAATGTTCTCTGGCAAATCCATCTCAAAATACACTTATGATATGACCACTTCTCAGCACCTTTCCTGATATCATTCAGGTTCAAGCCACCATCATTTCATCCATGAATTACTGAACTAGTGCGTGTAACAATAATAATGGTCTTTGTTTCCAACCATGACCCCCGCCCCCCAGAGTCTGCTGTCAACACAGCAGTCAGAGTGATCCTTTAAACTGTAAATGACATCATGCAAATCCTCTGCTCAAAACCCTCCAAATACCTTTGAGTTTTACTCAGATTGAATTCCTGTCAGCAAGATACTACATAATCTGCTTGTTCTCAGTATCTTCTAACCTATTTTTTCTTCTCTTTTAAATCTATACATATATACTCAATTCCCTGGCGGTCCAATGGTTAAGACTCAGCATTTTCACTGTGGTGGCCTGGGTTCAATCCCTTGTCAGGGAGCTAAGATCCCTCAAGCCATGCCAGGTGGCCAAAAATAAATAAATAAATAAAGTTTAAACAGACAAACAAAAACCTTGCTGGCTCCAATTCGAGTATACTCACTTTAAAAAGCAAGTGATTCTGAATGTTACAAAAAATTATGATGACTTCACTTTAAATTTATTAAGTAGATTACTCTTGTAGGTTAGAATATCAATTAAATGATAAAGAAAATTGAACCTAATTTATACACTTTTTTTCTGGATTTATTATAGAATGACTTGATTATTTTTTGTACTCTCTGAAATACATGGAAATCTAAGTTATTGAGATCAAAATACTCAGGTTTTCCTGGTCAAAATTTTTAATGGAGAATTATGAGCTGGCTATGACCCTTTTCAGGAAGCTCCAATTTCTTCAACAGTTATCAGAGGTCCAGATATAGCCAAAAATATTCCTCTTATTATAAAGTTAATTTTAGTTTTAATTTTTAAATTTTATTCACTATTCTACAAATGTTTGCTATTCATATGCTGTGCTAGATATTGTGTAATCTCATATACATTTCATAAGGTAAAATAATATTTTTTTATTTAAAAAGAAGAAGGTATACTTTCGGACCAATAAATAAAACATACCAGAAATGACCTAGATATCAGATGCAGAGCACAGATGGCAAATACACAGTCCTTAGCAGTTTCCCACCCCTTCCAAGTCCTAATTTCTAAGTGATAACCAAATCTCACTCTGATCCTGAATGCAACATCAGAAACCTACTCAAGCATAATCAAGATACCCAGGGCCTACTGATCACAGAAGAGTGCCTTGGAGAGACTTGTTCGTGAGCTACACCGTCCAGCGTTATAGCTGAGAGGCCTGTGGAGTCAGGTTTCTAGCTAGTTCTAATCAGACTGATTTTTAAGTCAATAGTCATAACACATGTACCTTGTGTATATTTAAAAAGATTGTGTAGGTCCTATTGTAATGATAACAATTCTGAACTTCAACAACTATCAAATCTTACTCTGTTTGCACAATGTGAAACTCTTTCAGATGCTTATTTTTTGAACTCAATGATTTTTCAACCTTTTATATTTACCTGCATTCACCTACATTTAATTCAGTGAGGAAAACTCATATACTACCTAATAATGTACATTAAATTCAATATTCACAACCAATGTGTTAGGTAGTCAGACATTAACAGCAAGGAGGTGACAGTGGCGAAAAGACAAGAGGGGAAGAGTTAAGTCACACCCCAACCGTCTGGGGACCTTCCCCTGACCACATCTAGAATGGGCGAAACTATCGTCGGGTGGTGGGCAACTTAAAGACAGAGCACAGGAACATGAGGGAACGTCCCTGGGCTGCGCATGCCCAGACCAGACAGGCATATGACCCATAGTAAACCCAAACTCATCATACCATCACTATAATGAAATCTGCATGTGGTTCCCCCCCCACCCCACCCCGTGGGCTTTTTTTTTTTTTTTTAGCGAATCAAGGGTAAGGGCATGCGCAATAATGAACTTGTTACATAGCTCGGGACTGTCAATCAAATAATGATCACCTGTCACTCATCCATAATCGCTCCCCCCACCCCGTCCCCCTCCGACCCCGCCGCCTCCTTGCAGAAAGCTCCTTATAAACACCCTTAAGGCTGTGCAGGAGTTCTGGTTTCACCTGGCAGAAATAGCCCGCTCTCCCTTTGCCTCGCCCTTACCAGAAGGGGTAGTCTGCAATTCTTTGCTTGCTATCGCAAGGACCGAGACTGCTGGTCCGGATCTTCCTGTTGACCTCCTCGGTTGAAGCTATTTGACACAATGCACGCCAACCCGGTAACAAATTCACCCACTTTTCTTTTGCCAGGAGGTTGTTAAATGAAAGTTTGTCTTTTATTACGTTTACTTTAAGAATTCAAAATTTTTGCTGTTTTATTATCATTAATTCAACTTTTCATATTCATATGGCTAAACATCCTTCCTTGTAATTTCTGGTACATTTTAATTTACTGGTCCAAATTGTATCTTCTTGTTCCTTTTAAAGAAAAAATGTGTTATTTTACCTTATGAAATATGTATAATATCACGCAAGGTAAAACATCAGGATCATTCATCATGCCCTTATTTTTTTATTATTCTCAATACGATATATTGCAGATTTTCTCCAGTTCAACCGCAGAAATAAATCATTGTATATATTTTGGCAATCTGCTTTAAACAGTGAAAGATAATATGAAAGCATTATCATAAACAGCTTCATCCGAAACAAATATGAATCATTTACCTTATTTACCTGACTATTGAAAATAACTTCACACTACTTGCCTGGATATATCTATATCAAAAAGGAATGAAAACAACATCCTGTCTACATTACACCTATTTCGTTTCGCAGCTTTAATTTTATTTTTAATTCATGCTGAAGTTGCTGACATGTTTCTTTTTCCTGGGTCTTAATGAATTTTTATGATGAAGATGGTGATCAGAATCATTCAGTCCTCAGTAAGGCTTATACGCCTAATCCAGTACAGTAACTGAGCTGGCATGAGTGACTCAGGATCAGCATGCTGTGGGGCATCGGGTCTTCTTGTGAGAAAGGATATATGTGTGCCTGCAAACGTGCGCGCGCACACACACACACCCCCGTATACAAACATGAGTCTTAGAACAGAAGGAAGCCATGCCAGGAGTGGATGCACAACACACAGAAAATGGTCAAATCTTCCTGAGGATAATGGGATATAAGAAAGTCTTCACAAGGAGAATACTCTTCATGTGAGTTCTGGAAATTCAGGTGTTGCTGCAAGGTGGAAATATCCCTGGGAGAGGGAGCATTTTTCAGAGACGCGAAGCAATTAAGTTATCTGGTGTATCCAGGACACAGGGAGCAGTCTGGCATGACTGGTAGCTATGGGTGGGTTATAGGGACAAGCTCAGACTCAGTAAGCGATAAGTTAGGGACATGGGGCCTCCTGAGACGTATCAGGTGACTGTCATTCAGGGAGCCTTTGTAGTGTCATGAATGGGGGATACCATGATTATACTTGTGTCTTTCAGGGGTTATTTTAGAAAATTAGGAAAGATGGACTAAGCAAAATGAGGGCCCGATGGTTGCAGACGGAGCCTCCTCCACAACGGCCCCAGTGAGAAAGTGGGGCAGTAAAGAGAGACGTGAACTACATTTAAGAGCTAGAATAACAATAATTATTAATAATAATTAATTATTATAAGATTAATAATAATAATAATCTAGAGTTATTTTGAAAGTGGAAAGACAAGAGCCAGAGAGGCAAGCTAGGGTTTTGGCTCAAATAAATAGAAGCATATGATGTACAATAAAGATCTAAAGAGGAGTGAAAATAGTGGGACAAAATGACTAGTGTGTCAGTGGTCTCCAAGACCACTCCCAGGTTCAGGGATTCACTAGGAAGACTCCAGGACTCAGGATAGAGTTAAACTCCCAGCTAAGATTTATTACAACAAAAGGAAACAAAGCAAGATCAGTGAAGGGAAAACGTGCAAGGAGATAAACCTGGAAGAAGCCAGACTCAAGCTTCCAACAGTCCTCTCCAGTGAAGTCGCCCAGGATGTGCTTAATTCCTCCAGCAATAAGTTGGGACAGTGTGTGAGAAGTGTCATCTACCAAGGAAGCTTCACTAGAGACTCAGTGCCCAGGGTTTTCCTAAGGGGCTGCTCAAGTAGGCATTCTCTGCCTACCATGTATAATCCCTGACTCCCACGAGGAAAGGACTAGTTCGGCATGGACCACATTGTTTGTACAAACAGCCTAGGCATCGTGAGCCATTCTTATCATTTAGGGGAAGTTCTATATCAGTGCAGGGCACTGTATACCAGCCAAGTTCCCAGACTCCAACCAGGAACCAACCTTGCAAGCAGGTCTTTCTAAGGATAGAAGTCTCAGGTCTGATACGTTAATTCCTGTGTAGTGGGTGGAAGGGAAAAGGTTTGGTGGCTGGATGGCCCAAGGGGATGAAAGAAATTGATCAATCAAAAATGAGGATCACAGTTTAAAAAAAGATGACAAGGCTTCAACCAAGGGTGATGGACTGAAAAAGTTGTATCATTAGGAAAAGGGAAGAGTCGGAGGAGGAGAAGTTAGATGGTGAATCTGTTTTTGCATTTGTTGAACTCTAGGTGAGGATGACAAATCGGAGTGTGGATGTCCAGCACTGGAGATGCAGCTGTGGTGAGAAAACTGGTGAGCATGGGGTTAAAGAATAACCCGAACACAGGTGAGAGCTGCAGAATCAGTGTTGACTTGAAGGAGGGCAATGTTCTTTTTTATTTACATTCTGTCTTTAATACAATTTAAATACATTAGTCATCAATTTTTTAAAATAAATTTATTTATTTATTTATTTATTTTTGGCTGCATTGGGTCTTTTGTTGCTGCGCGGGCTTTCTCTAGTTGAGGTGAGTGGAGGCTACTCTTCGTTGCAGTGCACGGGCTTCTCATTGCGGTGGCTTCTCTTGTTGCAGAGCTTGGGCTCTAAGCGTGTGGGCTTCAGTAGTTGTGGCACGCGGGCTCAGTAGTTGTGGCTCGCAGGCTCTAGAGCTCAGTAGTTGTGGCGCTCGGGCTTAGTTGCTCCGCGGCATGTGGGATCTTCCCGGACCAGGGCTTGAACCCATGTCCCCTCCATTGGCAGGCGGATTCTTAACCACTGCACCACCAGGGAAGTCCCAATCATCAATTTTTGATATTCTCACTTCAATTCTATAATTGGTGGCAATTAGCATGGAAGCACATTTATTTTATCACATACCCAGAAATAACCTTTTGAGGTTTAAGGCACAGGTATAGGCTATAAGAAATAAAACTAGATGCGCACTAATGAGTTACATAAAGAGATAAATTAGGTACTTTCCTACCAATTAAATGAAAAGAGACATTTTTGTCTTGTATTTCATTTACTATTGAATTAGAATTACAAAACATGTAAAAATAAGTATATGTATAAAGCAGAAGATAGTCAATATCTCATGTTCCTTTAAGGTCATCAAAGTTCTTAGAGCCAACCAGAGCCAGAAGAGTTAATTCTATTTTAAGATTTGTTATTCAGAAAGTGATTCAGAAAGTAGGTGTTTTGGGAGCTGAGTTCATGAAAAGTTTTCCTTGAAGCAAGTATGCAGAATATGCCGGAGAACTGGCAGAATTCAGGCACCACTCAGGAAAGATTATTTTGCTTCTGATTCATCAGCAGACACAGGGAAACAATCACTAGGTTCTTTAAAGCTTGGGAGTGAAATTAAAAGATACAAGTGTGTGGGTTCACTGCTTTTTATTAAATAGTGGCTTTTTCTTTAAGTTCTATTTATGGTTATCTAAATGCACAGTTAGGCTGGCAAGGGTGCCACCTTGCGTACTGGGTTTTTTCCCTCCTATGTTCCTGGTACATTAAAAAATTGGTTGTTTTATTGTTGAGTTTTAAGGGTTCTTTATGTATTTTAGATAAGAAGCCTTTATCAGATATGTTGTTTGCAAATCTTTTCTCCCAGACTGTGGCTTGTCTTCTCACTCTTTTAACGTTGTCTTTACCATAACACAATTTTAATGAAGACCAGCTTATCAATTATTTCTTTCATGGGTCGTGCTTCTGATGTTGCATCTGAAAAGTCATTGCCATACCCAAGGTCATCTAAGTTTTCTCCTGTGTTATCTTCTGGGTGTTTTATAGTTTTCATCTTACATTGAGGTCTGTGATCCATTCTGAGTTATTCTTAGGAAGGGTGTACAGTCTGTGTCCAGATAGCCTTCTTAATATTCAATGAGCACAGCATTTCTGCAGACTTATGATGCTGGTGGTTCAATTAGGTTCAACATGAACACAAGGTGAGCATGTTAGGTCTACAGCTAAGTAAATGGGGTCACTGGCAGCCCTGAGAAGCCAATCTTTCCATTCAAACCAGACTTTGCTTTGAACGAGAATTTGCTTCAAACAGAGAAAGAAGGCAATATTATTGTAAGAAACACAATTGATAAGGGAACATAATCATATCTTTTTTTTAAACCTATGTTACTTTCCTGTATTAGTCAACCACTTATGCTAAAAATGATGATGAGGAAAGAGAAAAATAGAATAATCCATGTTTCCTTTTCCTTTCAGTCCTTCCTCACTCATCAATAAGCCAGAGGTAGAGAATGTTGGTAAAAAGCAGGCACATCAAGAAGTGAAGACAAAAACCAAAAAGCAGGTGATTTAATGTTGTACAGTGTTTCTGATAAGAACAAAAGATGCATGTGTGTATGAGATATAAAATGTGAATTGTATAATTTCGGTGATTCTGCAAATGAATTAAATTCTTTTATATTTGAATTTAACATTGGTATTGCATAATATAAAAGTGAATGGTAAAACACCTGCTAATAATTTATAATTTTGACTGTCATTACTTACAGTGACATTAAATAACAAATACAAAAAGCAGTATAACAAATAAAGATACCACAGAACAAAGGAAAAACCTTCATATTTTAGTATTTCACATATTTTTTCTGCTTTTTCAACAAGAAGCCTACATTTTAATTTTCTACTTCATCCTACAAATTATGTAGCTAGCCCTGACCAAATGTTGTTTTTGTACCCTTTCTCTGAAATGCCAGAATTCAGATGATTGATAGGTATTGCATACAATATGTATCTTGAATCAAAATGAGACATAATTTCACAATTGCATACCCTTTATTCTAAAACACAATTTTTAAAGCATTTAATATTTAAAAAATTAGATGGTACCTTATAATTGATGTATTATTTGTAGTATATTTCTTCCCTCAAGAAGAAGCTGATTAAATTAATGAGGGGCCCTAAAACTAGACTTAGATACAAGAAAACCCACAGTTTGCTTAAGTTTTCTCCTTAAATTAGTGCAGTTGAGTCAATGATAAACAGATGATTTCTCTGTGCCTCACTTATAAATATGCCAGTGAAACTTCATAACCAGCTTATTCCCAAACCCTCCCCAGAGCACAGATATGATAAACAGGATTAGAGAAGGATCAGATAGAAGAATCAAGTCCTGTTCCAGTAACTGGAGCCCTGGGAAAGTTTTGAGATGGAAGAAGAAAGGAGAAGAGTAAGCCCCAATTTGGGGGGCCATTGGTACTCTTAGGGAGTGCTTCCTGTCTACTTAGGTAACGTGCTAAGGCTAAATTTCCCTTCAAAACTCTTTGCCTGAATGAGCAGCATAGGCAACTAAAAACTGAGGTACAAGGTAGCCAAGTTGTGTTTCTAAAGGAATCATTTAATATCACATCTGTCCCTGGTCATATCCATCATTGCTAGGAAATAACACACAAGTCATGAGAATATTTGGCCTTATGACCGTCCATGTGCCCAATCATGTATACTTGTTGTTAAAGAGGTATTAACTTTTTGAAAAGTAAAAGTGGGCTGCTGAGAATGAGTAGAGACTATAGCTAAATATCTGAAAATAGCCCAGAAAAAATCCTACAACTGCAACCAAAGCTGGAAAGTCACAAGAGAGAAAATCATCCAACATTAACAGATGGTTTTGAAGTCTTGACACTGAAAGCATGTGATTTTCTAGGTTATAAGCTGTAAATCAAAAAATAGATTGTAGTACATAAAAAGAACACGGAAAAAACAGTTTCATTAAGAGACTGGCCAATTCAACCAAAACTAAGATATACTGAATATATGAGGAAAACTACAAGGTAGTTAGAAGGACTATAAATGACTCAAAATTTGTATATAAATGTTAATATATGGGCAAAGAAACATAAATATCATAAAATATTTCTATTTCCATATTAACATGTCTAAAATAAATATCAATTAAGACTATAGGTTGGTGGACATTTATCCACAAGCATCTTTGTGATGTGGTGAAATGGATCCAAGAATGAAATAGAGCGATGGAAGTGTGTACCCTCTTAAAGAAATAAACAAAACTCTAAAAACCAACAAAGTAGACATTAAAAATTAATGTAGTCATCATCCCAGAATGTGTAAAGAGAATATTGTATTCAAGAGAAAAGGGTATCATAGAGAGGCTAGGAAATTAACATTTTTGACAAAACAGATATGTGATAGGTAGTTTAACTACAAAATAGGTAGAAAATCAGTGAAGCTGGAAAATGGAAGTGAGGAATTTTCTCAGAACACAGAGCAAGGGTGTTAAACTGACAGAATGAAGGAAAAGTTAAGGCATGAGGAAAGAACAGATCTTCGAACATCTTTCTAATGAGAGTGCCAGAAGGAGATAAAACAGTGAATGAAGAGAAGACAATAGTTAAACAATAGAAAAGTGTTTCCCAGAATTGAAGACAAGTGCACACACACGGCTGAGAGATTACTGAGAAAACAGTATCTGTACTGGCCAGACTCACTTCAAATGAGGACCCACAAACAAATCTCAGGAAGACACTCTACCCTATGAGACAACCCTACTACTCTTCCTCAGACCTCCCCACCATACTTGCTCTCCTTAAATTTCAAATCTTTCACATCCTCAACTGAAGACCTCAATTAATATTTTCTAGAGAATATAGCTTTCATAAATGAGAAAATGGTATCTCACTTCTGATCTGCATGACCACCTTTCCTTGTCTGACTACTTTACACAGAGCAGAAAAATAGACAGAGAGAGGAGGACAGATTTGACACACCACACGTGACATCTTGATAAGGGTTTAGACATGATGCACTTGCTAGAAAAACCCCAGGCAAAGCATTTAATCTGGTGCATCAGAGGTATCCCCTGCGTTTTGGACAGCCCAAACCTCACCCACATTTCCAGCCTCCTTGCTCTCCGGTAAGGTCATGTGACAAATTCTGGCCAATGTGATACAAGCAGCATGGCCCCTGTCTCTTCTGAGCATGAACATTTAAGACCTACTGAGTGACTCTCTCTCTCTCTTCCCACAAGTGACAGACTCAAAGTCACATGTGGAGGTGGCAGCATGACAAGATGGAGGATGCCTGGATCAACAAATGCCCTGGAGTGTTGTCTGCAGTGGAACACTTTATTGTGTGATGCCTTGAGGTTCTGTATTAGTTATCACAGAAAAGCCTTTTCAGATTTGTCCTCGGCCCTCCCCTCTCAGTGTCTGCCTGCTACTTCCTGCCATCCCTTCTGATGCCCTGGGTCATGTGAGATTCTGCTTGAGTTTTTGAGAGTTCAGTGTCCCTCTGGTTCCTTAAGTCCTTCCCACAAAGTCTCAGACGGTGTCAGTACAGAAATGTGAACATTATTTTCAATTCGACAAATATACGAGTTCTTTCCAAGTATGAGCCTTCACCAAGAATTACACCCAGTGCAAGAGAATGCAAAGGAGATGCTAACAAGAGCCTCCTTTTAGTAAAAGAGGGGAATGGGGCCAGTGATTTTCATCCCTCTTACCCTCAAAACCAGCCTTGCCATTCAGTTGACAGCAAGAATCTTGTATTTGGGGACTAACAGATGCAGAGATTTGTTTTGGTTGTTGAGAATGAATATGTCCTTCTCAACTAGGAGACACTGGAGGAATAATGTGCTGACCATGGTTAATATGCTTTAGGAGCCTTTTACACTTTGCATCACTTTGCTTACTTAATTTAAGAAAAAAAAATTCAGGATCTTTAGAGAGAATTACATATATTATACATTTTATATATGGAATTATCTTGCCTCTATGATTTTGCTACTCAAAAATGAGTAGATTTTTGTTTAGAATATCAAAAACTTCTAACATAAGGAATCAAAAATTTTTTGTTTACTTTTTAACAGTGGATAAAATCCTACTGTTTCTTGTCAATTGCAAGCAATTATTATGGGGTGGTAGAGCCAGGAACTGACTGTCAGGTGATGAGGGTTGAGAGAAGAGTGCTTCTTATTCTTATGCGAAATGTCATATAATGTTGCTTACATTTTGCTGTGTTGGGAAGTGGAACTACAAAAAATGCATTAAAAAGTTAGAATGCAAAAGGAATCAAAATGAGCAATGTTCCTAATAATTAGGCAATAACAAATGTATCACTTTATCTATTAATTATTTATAATTAGTCTTCCCATACATTATCATTAAATACTCTGTCATTGCTCTCCAATTTGGTAAACTGACGTAGCAAAACAGAAAATTTCTTAGACACTGCAGGAGTAAAGAGAACAGAATGGGACAGTTTCTACAAAATAAAAATAATTTACTGGACAATACAGTGTCTCTGAAGCCATGCTTGGATTCGATTATTTCATCCATCATACACAAACATCAGCTGAAGAAATTTAGCACCTCAAGAGAAATCAGTGAACTCACACTAACGGAGAGTAGGACTTTGCAACCTGATTATAATATGGGAGAATGTCAGCATGTTAGCCTGACAGATGGTGCTCCAGGTGACTAAGATGCCAAATGCAGACACGCTGGATGCTTCCCAGCTAATGGACCATCCATTTGGATGAGCCAACACAGACACTGAAAACGAACCACACAGAAGACCCCCAAACTCCCTGGTGTAAATGATGAAGGCATACATTTGAGAAAGAAAGAATTATTGCCAAATCTTCAAGAGAAAGAAAATGGCTTGGAAAACCAAATATATAATGTAATAGCATTTAATTATATGGAATTTCTGCTTTAGGTCCTGCAGTGAATACTGAGTTAGATAGTTTCTCCAATTCTAACATGAAAATTCCTTCAACAGGAATTAAACTATTTCAACAGAAGCAATCACAAGTTATTGAAAATTACTATTTTCAAAAGTATTATATGTGTTGTTTTCATGAAGTAATCTGTGAAACTTCTTCAAATACTTTTTCTTGGAAATAATCTTTCCCTGGATAATTTCTTGAAATGATAAATACAATATTTATAATCTCTCTTCTTTTTAATATATATTGAAAGTACTCAAAGTATTGAAATTTCCTTTCTGATCAAAAATTGTTGGATTTCTATTTATAACTCATTTTTACTCTTTCCTTGAATATTATGAGAAAAAAAATGTGGACTTCTTGTTGCCAGGCTGTGGATGTGTAGCAGAGGACCCTTCTTTCAAGAATCCAGCTACTGCTTTGAAATTCAGCTTCAAGATTTCTATAACTAACTTGGTATAAGACTGATATTCTTTTGCTTCTGTGTATGTATCACTATTTGAGTTTCCTGTACCACTCATATTAAAATTTTGTAAGCCACCGAACAGGTAAATTGAAAAGGGAAAAAGGACTTCTCCAAGAAGTGATAAAATAGTAATTGCATTAGGGAACATATGATTTTTCAAGCTGCTTCCTGAAAATTTTCTTTCTGAATGTCTTTCTGTATCAGTTTATTTCCTTTTGATTTGAGCTCACTCAAGTGAAACAGAAATAAGAAGTGTGTGGGATAACGTTCTCTCTTATTACAAAGCACGATATGTATCTGCTTCAACAGGAAGCTAATCGCTTCAACTTTGCTTGCGTAACCTGCTAAAAAAAATTACTCCTGTTTTGCATTCTTAAAACCTCCCTTTACTCTACCTTCCCCTCTGCTACTGCCCTACTCACCCTAATTTCCTTAATTAAACTGCATGAAAGAGTTGTCGACACCTGCTGTTTCTATTTCTGCATTTTCTATTCCATCCTCAAGCCATTAGAGTCTGGATGCTGCTCCTCTTTCTAATGGAACCATTCTAATCAAGGCCACCCTTGTGTCATTATACCCTGCGGACACGTTCCCTTTTTTAAACTCAGCTACTTTGCCCCTTCCTCCCTCTCATCCATGGACCCTGTGTCCCCAGCCTTCCCTGGTCTCTCAGTTACCTCTCCCACCTCTTCATCCTTTGCTTCTCCCTTACCAATGAATGTTGAAATTCCAAAGGTTTTTCAGTCCCTACACACTCTTTGTCTCATCTCAGGAAACTTTCTTGCTTCCATTATCATCTGAATGTGGAGATTCTTCAAACATACACCATCATGCCAGTATCCTGAATAGCAGACACACAGACACTTGACTAGCATCCATCTTCATTCAAACTGTTTAGCAGTCATCTTGTCATCTCCCCTGGTCATTGCCACCACTACCCACCTACCCATCATGAACCTGATTTGCCTCCTACCTTGCAATAAATGGCACCACCATTTTCATTTGGTCAGGCTAGAGAACAAGACATAGTGTTTCATCATCAGGCTCTCAACTTCCACCGTAATGCAAAGCTTCATGAAGAGACTTTAATATAGATGTGATGACAATGGTACCCCTGGGTTGCTCAGTGCCCAACCTGCACAGTCTTATGGGGTATGCTGATATTCTCCTTCTTCCTCATCGTCAAAGTCCTTACAATCACCAAATATGTTTAACTCTACTTCTGGAATATCTCTTGCATCCCTCCATTTTTTCCTATCCAATTCTGGTAGGACCTATAGTCATCTTTTTCCTGGACTATAGATCCAGCTCTCTGATTTATCATGAGCCTCCAGTTCTGCCTTTCTAGATTCTACAGCAGAGGGATGGTTATAAACATAATTATGGTACTTAAACTCTTTAATGGCCTCCCATCACTGTGCAGACTATGTACAAACTACCGGGCTCTCACAAGCCCTCCAGATCTGGCCTCTCCTCCCTCATTGTCATCACTATTCCTCTCCAGGGTTCGAGTCTGCTGACTTCCTTCATTTGTCCCAAAGTTGCCGTATTCTCTCTCATCTTTGCTGTGTCCTCCACCTAGAACAGTCTTCCCCCACTTGCATCCTTCACCTCTGGTTCAGTGCTCAATTTAAATATCTCTTTATCAGGGCCTCCTCCTCTGATCTTTAGACCTGGCTGAGTTGGCCCTGGTCACATTCCCTAGTTCCCTGTGTGTCCCCCATTATCACATGATTGCGCTTTACAGGTTTCATTGTCTGTCTCCCAGGAAGATGGGATGTCCTGTTCACTAGCATATTCCCAGCATCCGTCACAATGCTTGGCACATAGTAGGTACTTAACAAATTGCTTCTGTTGATTGAATATGTTCTAATATTTCCTTAGAATCTCAAACATGTGTGAAAAGAGAAGAAATAAAAACTCTAAGGATTTTAGGATGCTATAATTTCGAAGATACTATTCAGATGGCTTAAAGTGTCTTTTCTGAAGAATAAATTCTAGAAGAATAACTTTAAAAAATTTTTAAAAAGGTTATTTTTTAACAGCTAACATTTACAACCTGCAAACAAGTCTGCACTAATATAAGTGTTTTTTCTCATGCAGAGAATCGTGTGACAGCTTTGCTGAGGAAGATAAAGTAGTGTCCTTTTTTATTTCAAAATGTGTTTCCCACTGAAATCTGTAAGATTAAATTTCCCTGAGGGAGGAAAATCTAGATTAATAAGTGAAAAGACTCATCATTTACAAACTTTGTGAATTTTAACATATTTTTTATGTAGACTGTAGACACCTGACATTATGGTGACACATTTGGCATATTACGCCAGGGTTGTTTTGTTTTTTTGCTTTTCCTGTCCGGGGTTGGGAGGGGGATCGTTCATATTGTCTGACACCTTCTTTCTCTCACTTTGTTCATAAACCATGTTTAGAAGCTATAAACCAACAAATATAAAATTGCACTCTTGCTGAATACCGGATTTTAAAAGAAGATGTAATGCACCTGCCTTGAAATGTAATAAAACATTTGTCAAATGAGAATACTTTCTTTATTCAAAGCTTTTGGGTAATTATTTTGAGATACAGATTTGTGAACAAAGGCTGGAGCCAATCACATGCTATCTAAAACAAGTGTATATGTTTGGATGCTTTATCTGGGTTCTGACATTATTTTATTTTATAAATTTTGATGAGAGCCTTGTTAGAGTCTCAGGCTAGGAAGCTTTTAGCTAGAATCCTCCTGGCTGTGACACTGTATGGTGAAGACGGTCTAGTACACAGAGGGTCTCAGCTCTGTGTTCAGGGCTGCGGGTACCCAAGGGGCATGGGCCCTGCCTCTTCTAGACATGGTCTAGCCCCTTAGAGACAAGACATAGATGGCCCACTAGAAACAGTAGAAAGTGAAACCTAGCACATGACCTGGAACTAGGTTTCACTGGGGTAACTGTAAATGCTCCAGAAAGTCACAAAAGAGGGAGATGATTGGGGTTGGAATGAAAAGAAAAGGTTTTAGGACGAAGAGAATCTTTAGACTTTAATGTTTACCTTAGCTCGTGAAGAACAGTGGGAGTACATTTTCAGGTGACTGGTTTGGTGTGGGATAGTGGCTGGAGCTAAGGCCAAGAAGTGATCCCAACCTTGGCTTAGAGCGTGAGTACGGGTTCATTGGAGGGAGCTGGAAATAAGATAGGAAGACTAGAAAATAAAGCTTCATGAGAGTTTTGCCTAATAAAGTTACTCAAAATAACATGTTTATTTCTACTGAGCACTTCCAATAATATTTTAAAATAGGCAACTTTGTGTGAAAGTTCTTTTTGGTAGGAAGTAAAACTCCTCAAGTCTCTATCTCTGAATTCATTTTCCAGAGTGGATTGCAGAAGGATAAACAAACCACTTGTTTTTGTGTGTGTGTGTGTGTGTGTGTGTGTGTGCGTGTGTGTGTTTAATAACAAAGCAAATTAATGAGATTTTTTTGTAAAATATTTAAACATAAATAGATCCAATAAAATTTAAGCTAAGCCATTTAAAGTCTACAGAATAGAGCAGCAGTATTGAAAAACATCAGCCTCCCATCCACAGGACTGGGTGCTGATGGCTTTGGAGCGAGATGCTTGCTCTTAATTGTGGCCAATTCTATTACTGGCCCATTAATTTGGTGTTGAGCTAATCCTGTTGAGGTACCAAGATTTTAAATCAAGTTCAGTATTTCAACAGGATCACAGATGGATCACTATCAATGAAATAATGAATTTAGGTAAATATATGAGAAGTATTTGTTTACTATGGGCTTTTGGGAATATTGTCCTTTCTTTCAGTCACCAGCCCATGGGTGACCTTAATAATGGCAACAGTTGGCTACAGGATGGAGTCACTTTGGGAAAATCAGGGCCTTGTATGTTATTTTCATATCCCCCAAAGCATTGGAACAACCCTGACAAGGAACACAAAAGAACTCAGCCGAAGTCATGTAATGACACAGGATACAAGTCTCACTTGCAAAACAATCAAGCAAATTGAACTGACTGGTTGCAAAGCTGATAAAACTTAGCTTTCACCTCCATATTCTGCATAGAGAGATATCATTAATATCTGTGTGGGAAAAAGAAAAGACTATATTTAAGGCCATTTATTACCGTAATTTAGAGATACTTGTGATTTCCAATTTCTATGAAATCGTCATTAGCCATTCCATCCATTCTCTTTTTTTCTGTTGTAAGAAATTCTATATATTAACCTCATTTTCTTAAAACTTACAAAGTTACCTACTTATCACCAAAATAATTCTACATTTTTATTTTTAGAAATTAAAAAATGAGTATAAACATTTATTTATATTCCCCAAACCTAGAATATACATTTTCTTTGTTTAATGTAATCAATTATTTTTTATGCCATTTATTTAGTCACTTATTATTTTTGGCTGCACCCCATGGCATGCAGAACTTCCCTGGCCAGGGATCCAACCTGTGTGCCCTGCATTGGGAGCCCGGAGTCTTAACCACTGGACCACCAGGGAAGTCCTAATGTAATCAAGTATTGAAGTGATCTCTGGTCACTATAGAATATTCACATTCCATAGCTATAATTTCTCTAGCTTTGTAAATGTTACACAAATTTAGCATTAATGCTAATTTTATTTCTATAGCTTTTAAAATATCATGTGAACATATTTTAGTGCCATATCTAAATGAATTTATTACTCAACTTTTCATGGTTTCTCAATCTCTGAGATACTTATTTTGATTTACCTCTATCTGGAAGAATTTCACTGTTAAGTCAGTTTAGTTTTTCTGAGGGCTTCTAGAGTAATGTTTCCTGAGCTATCTCAGGCTTGGTTATGTAGAGTGTCCTTAAGTCACACATACCCAGAACTTTATAGATGTTGCCTAGACCAATATTCAAATCCTGATAACATGACCTGCCTAATTTTCTCCCTGGATGCCTCAAGGATTTTTCCTTGAGGTTTAATCACTTAACTCAAATATGTGCTAGTATTTAGCATTTTGTATCCAAGTACCATGGAGTATGATGTTATCAATTGACTTGTTGATTCAGTATCTTTTAATTTCTGGAGAAAATTTTAATATATCTTTAAGTATATCTGTTTCATATGCTGAAATGTATAATTTAGGAATAAAAATTACTGTATGTCTTCCATATTCATCCACATTTTCTTAACTTGTGGTTTTCATATATGTTCTATCATGATCTCAAATCTTTCCTCTATGTTAGTGATTTTATATTTATAATACTATTCTGTTCCTTGATCTAATCCATTATTTTGACCTATAATCATGGTGTTTTAAATTATAACTTTATTTTCCTCATTGGAAATCTCCCTTGGCATTTCATTTTCCTATTGTCTTATGTCTAAGCTTCTAATATGAATTTTTTTTATTGTTTCATATCAGGAGATAATTAATAGCATTTTCCTCCATCCTGAGTTAAGTTTTGTCCTAATTGTTTCTGTTTTCTCCTGTCCCCTTTGATGTATATTACTCCTTGTTCTATGTTTGCATATTCAACATCCTATCCTGTTCATGATGATCAAATCTGGGCAGGCATCCTATTGGTCCTCTCGAGGTAATATGCTAGCTATATGACTCTCTTCCCATCCTATGGGGTAGCAGTTTATTTTCTCTCCAGAATTGCAGTGCCCTTGCATGTAGCCTGTGGGAATGACTTGGGTGCTGGAGAGGAGAGAACCCCACCTCGGTGGTCTCCTCTTTACCTAGATCACTTGGCTGTGGTTTTTTTCTTTGAGTATGTTAAATATTCTAGATCAAGGCCATTACCATATACTGTGTTGTGTTTGTGAGTGTGTGTGTGTTCCCCAAGGGTAATACCCTAATTTTTCAAATCATTTCTCAATTCACCATGGAGCTGTGGAATCTCAACCCAGACAGAGGAGAGCAGTCTTCTTGTCTGCTTTCCTAACTCACCACTCGTTTTCACTCATTTTCCCCCAGTCAGAAGAGGAAGAAGTTAACCATGAGTCTTCATTTTGATTATTTGCAAGTCTTAATATTAGTATTAGTGGGCACTGCTGGGACTGAATCAGTTCACAGTACAGCTCTGTGACGCAAATAGGGCTGTGGTTAGGGAAAAAGCCATGTTGCATTACCTTCTCCTCTCCAGAAGGTCTTTTTCCTTGACCATACTTAAAAAAAAATTGACATGAGGTTAGGTCCCTTCCCTGGTTCAGCTGCTGTAGGTGATATTTTTTTCTCATTAACCTTATCTCAATTCAGAGACATCCTTCATAAATAGCTCAACGTAGAGAAGGAAGCATAAAGCCTGTCTTAAGGATTAATAATACAAACTGAAATAAGGCCAGGCTCAGTAAAAGCAAACGGGTCTGTAGAGATAGATTTATGCCTATTAGAATCCCTTTTTTATACAATCATATGAAAGCTTTCTTCAATAGCTTTCATACTTCACTATTCTTTAAGATGAAAATTGCTATTTCAGTAGCTAAAGGTGAAGTCTTATGCCTCAGTTCTATAAACCTAGAGTCTGTTGCCATGATGATATATGTTATTAACTGACAGCTAAAAAGAACAGAAGTTTTGGCCAAAATAAGCAGCCCTATAGAAGTTTTGCTGAAATTCAGTAGTTAGCAGGAATGCCATTTTGTCTGACTTCCTTGCGGTTATGCACATATGAAAGCAAAGTCACAAAGTGAAGTAGAATCTGCACAGGGGGTCCACACGGTATACATTGTAATATGCAAGGCATAAATCATGAGTTAAAGGCACAGGTTTAGACTCATGGATCCACCTATTGATATTGTTCATTAATGACTATTAGTAGCAATGGCGGGTGGGATAATTGGAACAATGATAAGAATAAACACTTCTCACACTTTGGGTGTTGGGTTGATTTCCTGAAGGGGATGGGAGTAAGCTGCATCTTGGCTCACTACCACCCAGGTACAGTCACCCACTGAAACTGAAGAGGAGCATGGAAGACTATGCCACAAAGACAGAATAATTACATATAAGAAAAATCTATGCTCAGGACAACGTTCCTAAAACATTGGCTAATTTAGGATTCACTGTGGGATCTCAGGCCACTTGGATCTTGGCCAGTAAGTTCAGGGTGGTGGGTATAAATCATTACTCTCAACGTTTCCAGTTATTCATGAGAAAATAAGTGTACATTGTACTTTCTCAATGGATTTTATGGTTTCAGTTTTGTTTATATATATTTACTGTTCCCACCTCCAGTGGCTGGGGCATTTCCAACATTTAACATTGAGGGTACTAGATAATCTGAACAGTCTTAAAATAAGAACTAACATAATATATGACAGCATGAATAAAAGTTTTTTATTTGTTCTTTCATTCAACTTAGTTCATTACACTTAAATACAGTGACAATGTTCCATGTAGAGTGTGGGATCTGGACATAGACGTATTAGGTTAAAATCCCAGGTCTTCTTGTTATTAGCAATACATCCCCAGGAAGCCCGTTGTCCTTGTCTACTACAGCTCCTCGGTAATACAGAATCCTAATCACATCTACTGCACGGGGTTGTTTGAAGCAATAAGTGATTTAAAGTAACACTGTTTGAACCATGTCTGGTTCATAACAAGCATTCAAATATATCAGCTCTTCTGTTCCCCATGTGCCAGGGTCCCTTCTAGACAGCAGGAACATATTAATATTTATTAATGAACGGAAGAGACAATCTTTGTCTCCGTGAAATTCAGTTCTAGTGGATAAAGGAGACTCCAAATGACTTCAAAAAGTAAAGACGATAATTATAATTACAGTAAAAAAGGAAAACATAATATGAAAAAAATACATCCAGGCAACGTGATAGCAAGCTAGGTGTGGGGAAGGGCTGTGAGGGTCCTGCTTAGATTGGATTATGTGGGAAGACGTCTCTTCAGAGGAAGCATTTGGCCTGCGAACTGAATGACATGCCAGCATCAGCCAGGTATAGCTCCAAGGGAAGAGAATGCCAGGCAGAGGGAGCTAGAGCCGTAAATGCCACACAGCGGTGCACTGCCGTGTACGAAGAGTGCCTGTGTGCCTGGGACGTGACGTCAGCGGGGAGCTCAGCGAATGAAGGTCAGAACGTCAGACGGTGGCCAACTGATATAGATCCAGAATTGCCCGAGTAAGGAGTTGGTAGTTCATCCTTAGTAAGATCAGAAACCCTGGGAGGCTTTTAAACTGGAGAATTATATGATCTGATTAACATTTTTGAAAGGTCATTTTAGCTACTACGTGGAAGGGACACTGCAGGGAAGGCAAGATTGGAAGCAGGTACCATTCCCCATCAAGCGTCTGGGTTAGAGATGTTGGACTAGAGAGAGAGCAGTGAGAATGCAGAAAGATGCGTAGTTCAGGACCTCCTCAACAGGACACGCTGAGAGATTAGAAGTGGGTGGGTCAGGAAATGACTCAAGTTTGGGATTTCAGCAACTCAGTGAACTCTAGTGCTGCTTCTTAACATGGGGAAATCATAGAACTAAGTTGAGAGATGTCAAGAGTTATATATGGGGTATGTTAGATGTGATATACATATCTGACATCCTAGGAGAGATATCAAGTGTGCAATTGTTTGTAAAAGACCAGGGATCCAGAGAAAGGTAAGACTATAGATACAGATTTGTGTCAGCAGCATATGATGGATTAAACCACTTACGGAGAGAGCATACAGATGAAGGGAAGAGAGAAGAGAGAACAGCAGCCCCAGGCAGGTTTGAAGAGGGGAAAAAAAATCCCAACAACCCAGCAAGTGAGATTGGAAAGAAACAGATAAGGAAGTAGGGAAAAAAAGGTTATTTAGAGAAATAACTGTTGTGTCAAAAATGAGTAAGATGAGAACAGGGAAATAAGCATGGGGCGTGACAACATGGAGGTTATATGAGACGCTGATGAGAATTGTCCTGGATTAAAGGAAGCATGGGCCTCTGCTAATCTTATAAGTGAAAATGTTATTCTATCACAAATGAATCACATTAAGTACACCACATCTAAATTAGAGTTCTTCATTTTATTTATATTTTATCTTCAAGTTATTAATTGCTACAAATATCACAAATATTAATGGATTTGCCCTCATCTAAACGGGGCAAAATCGTGCATGTGTGCTAGCCTTCAACTGGTATTATTTCTACCACTTAACATCTATAAAAATATGACCTTATTTTTACTTACAGTACAATTGTAAGTTCTCATGAATTCAACTTTGCTGGCTCATAATAGTTTCATTTTACCCTTCATTTTTACTCCCCTCCACACTTTCATGCATTTGATTACATTTCACACTGTTAGATTTTTATTTTTTTTTACTGTGATACCATGTTATTTATTTTTCACAGAAGACTAGATTGAAAAAAAAACATTGTACTGAATTTTTGCTTTGTTTTCTTTGGAATCCATGCAGGGTACAATGGATGAAGTGATAATTGATAACCACCAACGCTGGTCAAAATAAGCAAAATTTTGAATTAGACTTGGGAGTTTTCCAAGATATATTACCAAAGGACTTTTCATTCTACACACTGTTAGAGTTTTAAATTCATATATTGTAATCTGCTTATCCTCAGTGGTATAGAATTGAATTTATACCATCAATTTTATTTCCCAGTATGGGATACATTGTCATCCATCAGTCCATGGACAGCCTTATTTTTTGACCCTTTCATCTGCGTCTTTATTTTATTACCCTTTCCACATGGACAGCAACTTGAATATGTTGAATCCTAATCTACTTTCCATGTACTATATACTTATATGTGTACTTATAAGTACTTATATACTTATATATACTATATACTTATATGTGTGAAACACCAGTGTTCATATAAACCAATGTCTACATAAAAACTTCATAAAAGATACTTATAATAAATGAATAAAAATCTATTGATTTACTATATTCTATGGACTAAATTTTGTTCCTTTCATCCAAATTCATATGACGAAGCCCTAACTCCCAATGTAGCCATTGACTTTTATAAGGTAATTAAGGTTAAATTAGGTCATAATGGTAGGGTCCTAATCCAATAGGATTTGTGGCCTTATAAGAAGAGGAAGAGAGAGAGAGATCTCACACACACTGAGGAAAGGCCATGTGAGCATATAGCAGGGCAGAGCAATCTACAAGCCAGGAAGGGAGCTCTCACCATTACCTGGCCATGCTGGCCACCCAGACTTCCAGCCTCCAGAACTGTGAGAAAATTTCTGTTGTTTAAGCCACCCAGTCTATGGTATTTTGTTATGGCAACCCAAACAGACTAAGATACTATGTATATACAAATAAATAGTGAGCAAATAGTGTTTTTGATGTATATGTTTTATAGAAACATATAATTCCATATATAAGAGATTACATTTTTTTCATCCCCAATTTGCTTTTCAGGTAAATCTATATTGATATGTAGACATGTACTACTTTGGGCTATTTTATGGTATTTCAAGATATTTATATGCCAGGATTTATTTGTCCATTTTATTGATAGATCTAGACTTTTCCATTTTTTCAATATTACAATGATGAAATTAGCATGCTTTAGATGTCTTTGAACTTACATGAGCGTTCCATGGGGAGGGTGACCAGATATTCCAGGTTTGCCTGGGGCGATCATGGTTTATGCCTGCTGTAGATCAGATAATTTTAGCATCTCCTTTCATTCCACTATGCACAATAAATTATTCACTCAGAGCTCCCTTTGAGTATATTCCTTGGTAGTGGAACCACTATGTTTTAAGTTAAACATATACCCTGGTTTATTTAAATGCTTGAATTTTGTTTCAAATTTGCTGCATTAGTTCAGGCTCTCACTAAAACTTTGTTTACATAGTGCCTTGGCAATGAGTTTTGTATCTAACTGTTTAAACTTTAACAATTGGGAGACACAGAATAATATTTCAATTTTAAATGTACTATCCTCTCATTTATTAATAAGCCTATGGAGAGATGCTCAAACTTATTGGGTATTCAGATTTTTTAAACTATGAGTTGCCTTTTCAGATTCATTGATAATTTATCTACTGGATTATGTTTCTTTATCCATGTTGATTTTAAGAGTTACTACAATATTTTAGATAATAGTCATTTCTCAATTTATGTAAGAAATATAAATTTCTGGATAATCGCTTGCCTCTTGTTTCTGTTTTTTTCCCCAATTATAATGTAGCTGAATCTATAAAGATTTTCAGTTTAGATACTTTTATTCAAGAAAAGAAAAATAAGGAGCATAAGAATTAGGAGAAAAAAGTCAAATATTGTTATCTGCAGGGTATATTTAAATATGATACATACAAAAATCAGAAGAATCAACGGAAAGACTGATAAAGTGTGAGTACAAAGTAGCTATAAAGATCAAAACATAAACCTAAGGCAATGCAGAAAATGTAATTAGAAAATTCAATAAGGTATACTGTTTGCATAAACATTAGATTATCACACAGCCAGGAATTACCCTAGGCATATTGGCTCTTTAGAAAGTAAGTTATTTAGTGAAATAAAGTGTAGATAAAAGGTGTATGGACAAACATTGTTAAGATATCCATCCTTCCCAAATAAAAAAAAAAATATTAATGTGACTGATAGAAACCTAAACGATTTTGGGGAGACTGGATGGTTTTCAAATTTATGGCAGTACAAGTCTTCCTAGATTTATGAACCAATTCTGAAAAAGAAAAAGAGAGAACTTATTCTACTAGATAGGAGGTAATATTACAAAGCCAAAGACCGGCTTTTAGGAAGATACAGATAAATGCGCTAATAAGGAAGAATAGAAGAAGTGTAGAGTGCAAACCACAGTTGTTTAGAGCCTAGCACCACCCATCAGGATCACCAGGCTGAAAAACTTGCTCACCACATGAAGGACATAAAATTGGATCAATGCCTCAGTCTAAAATTGTTGGAATATATTGTATGAATGTAAGAAGCAAAACACTTGTGAAAAAGCTTAGGACGATATTTAGGAAAATCTTCCCCATCTTAAAGTCATAAAGAAGTTTCAAGTCTCAGAACAGAGAAATTGGCTGATAACGAAAATGTTCATCTCATCACTTCATGGAGAATAAGGCTTTAGAGGTACTGGGTTGTCCAAAAAGTTCGTTTGGGTTTTTCCGTAACATGGTATGGAAAAACCCGAACGAACTTTTTGGCCAACACAATATCTCAGTTTCTACCAGATTAAGTTAAAAATTTTAGCCTACTTCTCCTGAATGAACTGTCATCAAAACAAGCCATTAAGGACACTCTGCCTCTCTTAGCCCTGATGTGGGGTCAGTTCACAGCTTTCTTTAGGCACCCTGTGCTCTCCTAGCACTTATCACCTCTCATTGACCTTAACAAACTCTCTGTCCAACTAGGACAGTCACCCATGATTGTGCCTCCCAGGGGACATTTGACAAACTCTGAAGACATGTTTGGTTGTCTTAACTGGGGTTGGGAATTCTACTGACATCTAGTGGTCGGAGGCCAGGGATGCTGCTAAACATGCTGCATTGCACACAGCACCCTCCACTGCAACAGAGAATCATCTGGACCAAAATCTCAAAAGTGTTGAGTTTGGGTAACTCTGTACTGGACTAAGAGCTTTTGCAGGGCACAGATTGTAGCCTCTGAATTTTTATACCCAGCAGTGAACACAGGAGCAAAGACATAATTGAAACCCAAACATTTTATTGAATAAATTACTAAATTAACTGATTTACTACTGCCAGTGGATGTAATAATTTTTCCCTTATCTTTTTACTCCCTTCACAAGGCCTGCTATTATAATCTCTTATATAAACTTAAAGCTCAGATGGATTGCATTGAAGTATATTTTCACTTCTCAAGTATCAAATTCTATTAAGACTATCATGCTATGAAGACTATCTATTAATACTGTTATTCCAACAAGTGAGAAAGGAACCATTCTGAGCTGAAGGTAATTTAAGGATGCAACTTTGAGACAATAATCTTACAACCAAATAAAAATATTAATATATCGTGCAGCCTTAAAACCACACCCTACAAAATAACTGAAATCAAGACACATGACTAAAGGAAGAACATAAGCCAGCCCATGGATTTACTTACCTAAACTGATCCACAAAGACTCCACAATAATTTTTTTAATCAAAATTTCTGAACTTCACCTACCTTCAATAAAGAAATATAGAAGAAGATATTAAAAGTCCCTTTTATACTCTAGATAACTAAAGAGTAAGGTATATATTCTTATATAAAGGTAACTTACATTTCAAGGTATATACGTTTGAAATACAAAATGTGAAGTGGAAGTTCATTTTTGCTTCCAGAATCTCCAGTAATTTTTCCAAACAAAAGTATTTTCCTACAAGCTTTGTTCTTGCTGTGTAGTAAGAGGTGACACCTTTTCAATGGCCTGAAAGATCTTTGTGGTTCAATTATACAATGATTAGTTTCACTGGGATGATAAGTACTCCAAGGATGCTGGTTAGCCATTGACTCTTGTTATTTTCAGATGCACAGGTTCTTTCCAGCAGTAGCTGGTTTACAGACTAACACACTTTTTACACTCTCACGAGCGTCTGAGCACCTAATTTTACCATTATGAGCGCCAGTCTCTTGTCCATGAAACAAAAGTGACAGATCATGAGTCTCTTTTTATCTGTGGGGATGGGCTTGAGAAACACAAGTACACATCTAATTCCCTTTAAATAACAGTTTCACATATAAGTTCTCTCTTGCTCCATTTTCAAGGAGCATACTCTGTAGATAATGTTAGTTTCCAAGAAACTTTGTCCAACCATTTAACTGGGATGATCCGTAGGGCCAGGTTGATGGATGGGAAGGTCATTCTAGCAAATCTGGTTTATGGGCATTTTTTCAGCAAATTGTGCTAAATAATTCAGCTGACCCACACAGAAGAGATTTACAGCACAGGTGGGAAGAGAAGTGAAAAGGGCTCTGGGCAGATACGAGAAAAGATGTACACAGTGTGTGTACCGTGCGGGGGGTGGGTTCTTCAGAGACGTGTCCTCAAGCACACAGCCTGGGGTCCATCCCAGAACATAAACTACTCCAGTTCTACTTGTGGGTGAGACAAAGTCCCACATGTCACTAAACACCAGGAGTCAGATTTTATGCTGTTTTGTGTTTATGGAATGTGTTTATGGAATGCTCTATAGCTCGAATTCCACACCTTATTTGGAAAGGTTAGTCATAGTATTGGTTGAGATAATGATTGACACATCCTACACATCGAAGGCATGAGGAGAAGTGAGTCCTTTCTAACTCCCTCGCAGGGGATGAGGAGAGAGAACTAAAGACAAGGCCTCCATTCTGAGGAAGTGGAAGGCTAGTATTGCTCACCAGTGAGGTCTCAACCCTCACGAACCATGAGGGGGAACCATCCTGTACAGGCCGGTCCTCCCGAAGGAGCTGGGCACTCACACACCTGTGCAAACAAACCTGTACGCCCAATGAGCAGGTGTGCTGTGCACTGTCAAGAACGAAGCCTGTCTGCAAAGTCTGATAGTAGACCACTACTCACTTTAAGGACTGCAGAAATAATGGAAAACCAAATAGCATTTGGGTTGTAAAGTAACTCCCCTGCTCAAAATGGTTTTTCCAAAATAAGTAAGCTAGTAGACAACTGGAATGAGGTTAGCCTAACCCACTGTCTACAACACAGGCAGTCCACTGATGTGGCACCTGGGGGCAGATCTGGACCCAGTCCTTGGTGAAAGCCACCAGCTTGTCTTGTCTTTATCTTTCTCTTGACCTCTACTCATCCTGCATCTAGAACCACTTCTTTAAAACCCAAAATGTGCTTATCTCTTTCAAGCGGGGTCTACATAACAGGGTTGGCAAAGTTCATCTTGTAGATGGCAGGACCCCTCATATCAACTGCTTTAATCTTCATAGGAGAAAACAAATTTGAGAAAATAGCCCACACCTTTGTTTCTTCTCACTTATGACCACCTCAGTGCAGGTGAGAGACAGAGATGGCCATTCACCTCCAGCTCAGGAGCGAAATCAGTTAAAGTTAGTATATATCCAAGAGGGGATGGAAGGGTCTTAGAGAGGATCCAGGCAGACAGAACGGGGCTTCTGCCTGAATGGAATTGAAGGTTTAGAGAGAAATAGTTTGGGAAAAGTTAAGAGTTAGATCTAAATGAATTTGGAGGATCTGTCCTCTAGCCTCCAGCCCCCCAAGGGAAGATACTACAGAACCTTCTTTAAGAACCAGGTTCTGGGAGCAGAGAACCTGTGGTCACATTCCAGTGAGTGGTCCAGGGAAGAAGACAAGCCTCAGACAAGGGTCCCCTTGCAACTACAGAGGAAGACACAGCTTCATAAAAATCCCAGTGGTCTCAGAAGGGTGAGGGTGTAGGAGAGACATAAAGAACATACCTGGCCCTTACTGCTGGGATGAGAAGCAGCATTTGAAGAATGCTATTTGGAAAGAAAGTGCCGGCATCTTAATGAATTGTGACTCCAGGGAAACTGGTGATACATAAACAGTACGTGAGGCAGCACCAAAGGGATGGGTCACCAAGCAAGAGGCTAGCTGAGGTCAAAGTGGGTATGATGTGGGGACCTCTGACACCCCCTCTGCAGAGGGGTCTGTGCATGGTCTCAGCTCCAGTCCTCTGCTCCTAGCTCAGCTTCCCTTTAAGAGACAAGTGGAAAATACCTGGGACTGTTACTGTGTCTCCTCCCACTCCCCAACTGTAATGTGTACAGGGGTCCCCTAAAGACCTTGTACATCTCAGAGTCTGACTCAGTCATTAGAGATAGCTTAAAAGCAATGTTTTATCTATAAATTACAATGCAAAGCCAGTATTGTATACCTAGGGTTAGGAATTAAAAAAAAAAAAAAAAACAGATGTGCCCAAAATAAAATAAATTGCCCATAGTCTGACTGGAATAAAGCAATTCTGGCTGAAAAAGAAGCCAAGCATCATAGTGGCCAAACTCCTTCTCCACTTTGAGCCCATATTTCCTTGCCATTCAGATGGCAATCAACACCCTCTCCCATCACACTTCACACTTACCTGAAGTAAATCAAGCTACCTGATCACATCCAGATGTGGCAGCTCTGAAGATACCTAATAATATCCTTGTGAAACTCATCCCACCTAAAGTGTGATATAAAATAGTGATGGCACCCATGCCATCGCAACAGTACTCACCTGCATGGATCAGCAACGTCCTTTTACTGATGGGAGAATCTGCAGAAAATATTGAAGACTCAACCTCAGAAGAAAACAAGACTACAGCAGTCATGAAACTCTGAGCCTAGGAGCTTCATTTCCTCATCAAGCCAGTTAGTTTCTTTATACCTTGAAACATATGCTCATTTCTTAGCTGAAATATATTGTGAGTGGTTGTCAAGAACTAAGCTTTTGCTAAAATTGTATATTTTTGCTTTTCTCCTAGCTCAAATTAGAAACATATGTTCATCACCTCTGTCTATGAATAGTTCAGCATGGACGTTTTTCTCATTTTATTTAGAGCAGATCAAATGCCTATCATTTCAAAGCTGACCTGCAAAATATATAACATGCACAATTTCTTAATTGTGTTTTTTTGCAAACTAGCAAATGAACTCAATTAACTGAAAGATAGTTGTGCATCTCAGGGCCATAACTAGTGCAGCCTTCATTCAGGTAGGAGATACTGATGGCGTCTTTAAGGTGCAGAAACCACGTGAAGAGCCTTCAAATTTCAGAGTTCATGTCTGAAGTAGGGACGGATAATGAGATCCAGGAATTTTCATCTCTAAAGTTCTGTCTTTAATGGGGCCATGGCTGAAGCTGAGAATAATAATCATCTGAAGGCAGCTCCCAGCATGGTCTGTGGAGGTCTGGAGGAACTGACACAAAAATCATTCCTGTGTCACCCCAGTGGGCATTGGGCATTGAGTGTAGTGTAGAAACAGGTGCTTCTTGGCAGGGGTGTGGGATCAGGAGCAGTGAAGGTTATCAGAAGCTCAGATGTCATTTAGGGGCATTTAGGAAGGCAGATGGTCATATCCTGGTCCAAAATTGATGCTATGCATAGAGCAGCCTTTACAAAAGCTGGGAATCAAATGACAAAAAAGTTAGATGGTAGTTATCACAGCCTAGGAGCTGAGAAGAAAGTGAAGAAGATAAACCAAATTTATTTATCATGAAACAAGTGCTAGTGGTCTCAGTCAATCAATCTCTCTCTCTCTCTCTGTCTCCCTCTCTTTCTCAATCTGCCATGTGAGGTCACCATGAGAAAATGGCCATCTATGAACAAGGAAGAGAGCCCTAACCAGACACTGAATCTGCTGACACCTTGGTATAAGACATCTCAGGCTCCAGAAATATGAGAAATAAAAGTTTATTGTTTAAGCCACCCGTGATAGTTTGTTACAGCAGCCCAAACTAAGATAGCATGTGAATCTACAATTATCTCGGTAGTTGAAAGGAAACAGATACCATTTTCCTGGTTTAATCTCAGTGCACTGCACTCCCTTCCAAATGTACACCCACCCACAGGAGTCCACAGGCTACAGATAAATCCACAGATAAATCTGTGTATCCCCAGATTTATGCCCAGAGTAAGATCCAATGCCTGGTACTTCATGAGAAATGATTGGCAGCATCACTCGAGAGTATCAGTTGCAATATCTTGAAATGGGAATTTAGGAAATATTTGATGTAACCTAATTAAAATTAATACTACCATAGTGAGCAAAGTTTTCCAAGAAAAGATCCTTTTTACTAAAAATCCGATAAAGTGAGACTAATAATGTCTATTTTACAATTGAGGAAATGATACTAGAAAGGTCACGGGGCTTTCTAAATGGACACCGTTGAGAAAGTGAGTCTCTGTGATTGCGAGTCTCTCATTGCTCTATTCACCATCACAGCTGCTCATCATACAACCATGCAGTGGATCATGGACTAGTTTGCTGTACGTTGTGACATTACTTACAGCACGTGTTGTGCACATATTCTTAATAAAGAGGTCCTCATGCAAGAAGAGGCTCTGGTGAAGTTTCCAGGTCAAGAGCTGAGATGAAAAGAGACCATTAGAAGTCTTTGATTTTGGAGAGACTCTTTCATTGAGACATCATGATAAATTACTTTATCTCTTCACTTTGATATCGTCTTGGGTTGTAATCTATTCAGAAAGTTGTTTCTTAGAAAAATCTACAAACCCAAGAGCGAATCTCTTTGTAATGCTCATATACTGTTTAAATTATTTTTTCTGTTCTTTGGAACTAGTAAAGAACGCTCCACATTTTTCCTGATCACTCAGGGCTATTTGAAATGCACACAGGACCTTGAATCTGCTTCATGGTCCTAATTGAAAACATCACAAAAATACTAATTAAAGAATAAGCATAACTAAAAAATCACATATGAGGCATCTTGGCAAATCATGAAGAAAATGACTTTATTATTGCTGGAACAATATTTGTTTAGAAGTATTTCCCTTCCATTTTATGCCTTTATTGTCAACGTTTATCATTTGGTTAAAAAAAGAATGGATGCATTAAAATGAATAAATGATAGTGCTCCTTTTTTTTGCTTCAGGTTTATAGAGTATCTTCATTAAAGTAAATAAATTTGTTATTTACTGGGATAAAGCAAAATTTCCAATAAAAAGCTTAGTAATTAAAAAATACATGCATGCAAGTATAAGCATCTTGAGTCCATTTTCCACTCTTTTCAGATTAACTTCGGGTAAATTAATTACGCCAGTGTCCTGCTGGGCAAAGTTCTTTCCTCATTACTCTGTTTTGCCCTCTCCTCTTCCTATTGTCACTGAAAGACCTTGAGGCCTAAAATAGATACTAATTATTTTCCACCTTTGCCCCTCACTGTTCAAAGCAGTGCATGATGTTTCTACCATGAGGCCCATTAACACAGAGCTCATTAAAGCCACACAGAATGAATGAACTCACAAGAACAAAGATTTTGTGCTCAGGGTTAAAGCTGAATAAATTACAATATATCCACAAAATAAGAGTTCCAGGGTGAATATCAGTATTATTATTATTATTAAAGTATAATGAAAAGTATAATAACTGTATTATGTCGCAAATAAGCGGTATGAGCCAATAAGCTTATCAAATAGGAAATAAGCATAAGCCTCTGTTAGATCACACAGAAAATACAAAAACATGACTTTTAAAATACTGCTGCTAATACTCGGAAGGACAGTGCTAGAAAAGAAAGACACAGGGCAATCTCTTTCTTGAATGCGAATACGAAAATTCTGAACAAATTGTTAACAAAGTCAGCAAGTTAAAATGAAAAACAAAAACACAAAACAGAAACAGACTCACAGATCTTGAAATCAAACTTATGGTTACCAAAGGGGAAACGTTGGGGGAAGTGATAACTTAGGAGATTGAGAATGACATATACACAGTACTATATATATAAAATAGATAACTAATAAGGACCTACTGTGTAGCACAGGGAACTCTACTCTATATTCTGTAATAACCTATATGGGAAAAGAATCTGTAAAAGAATGGATATATATAGATATATATATATCTATATATATATGGCTGATTCACTTTGCTGTACACCTGAAACTAACACAACATTGTAAATCAACTATACTCCAATAACATTTTTTAAAAAATAAACAAAATAAAATAAATAAGCAACAAGGATATATGATACAGTACAAGGAAATATAGCCATTATTTTGTAATAACTTTCAATGGAGTATAATCCATAAAAATATTGAATCACTATGTTGTACACCTGAAACTAATATAATATTGTAAATAAACTATGTTTCAGTTTTTAAAAAGTAAAAAATAAAATAAACAAAGGAAAAAAGTAAATGCACATGATCAATTTGGGTTTATCCAGGAATTCAAGTTTGGTTTAACAATTAAAAATTAATATGCACAGACACAAGTACACATACGTGCATACACACATGTACACACACACATCATTCTCCTGTGCTTTATAGTCAATTAAGAGTTTTTAAACCAAAGCTAATACAAATAAGGAAAAATTGTATGGGTTTTATAGGAATATTTCCACAACCTTAATAACTAAAAAAATACAAATTACAAAACAATATAGCTAGAAAAATGCTTTGTGTTTAGAAAAACATATATGAAGCAAATTTATTTATTATTTATATATACATTTACATATTAAAGGTTTATATGCATGCATATACAAATTTGTATATATGCATACACATATATGTATATATAATTTCCAAATAAAACTCTGGAATGTTATATCTAAAGTTCAAGGAAGACAGACACTACACTTTAGCATAGCTACATTTGAGGAATATGCAATTTGAGAGAGGTTGACTAATGTGGAGACTGCCCTGTACTTTTTCATGGTGTGGATGTATAACTATTCCCCTGGAGATGACTGTCAAAATGTTTCCCCCCCATATTTTAATATTAAGTACAAAGGTGCAACGAAAACTTTGTGACTATCTTGGTTTTTTCCCATGCAAGTATGTTTTAAGATTTGATACGGAAAAGTGAAAATAATGAATTAAAAGTGAAGCACATTGATCATGTCAATAAAGACTCAAGTTGTCCTTTGTAGGCTGGACCAATCCATCACAGCGAATGACAGTGCTTGTTTCCCTACATTGTCAACAAAATTAGATGGTGCCATTCTTACATTTTTTGATCTTGCAAATCTTACAGAAAAAAAAAAAATCTTGAAATTATTTTCACATCTCTCGCTCTCAGGCATAGAATTGGACCCTGTGTCTATCTGTGGATCCTTGAGGTTTCCTCCTTTCTGAATTTTCTTTCTCCACTCATGGTCCCCTGGTCTATTGGATTTTTATGCTTTTTGAATACTCTAAATATTAATCATTTTTCCTTATACATGCTGCAAATATTTCTTGTCTTTAGTTCATATTTAAATTTATAGTGACTTTGTCTTATTCAAGCATATTTTCATGATGTCAAATTTACCTTTGTTTCCTTATCGTTATTGAGATAAAGGGAAAAACTCTCATTTTTTATTTGCTTACAAAATTATTTTTACCTCAAAATTAAAAATTAATTCCTTTTATTTTCTTATAATACATTTATAGCTTTGCTTTCTTTTATATTTATTACTTGGTTGCTTGTGGAATTTATTTTTGGTATTCCTTTATTCATCACTGATTTGAAATATTATCTTTATGATTAATTGCTTTCATATATATATATTATCTCATTATTATGTTATTGTTATTATCTCATTGTGTTTCAATGACTGAATTTCATATTCCTATATCAATATCATGTTTTAATTAGTCTGGATTTATAATGTACCTTGCTACTTGGTAAGGCAAGTCCCTTTATTGTTTTACATGTCTTTGATTATTGTTGGGGATTTTTTTTAGATGAATTTAAAATTAAGTTATCAACTGTATAGCACAGAGAACTCTACTCAATACTGTGTAATGACCTATACTGGAAAAGAATCTAAAAAAGAGTGGATATATGTATGTGGATAACTGATTCACTTTGTTGTACAGCAAAAACTAACACAACATTGTAAAACACCTTAGATAAACTAAAATAAAAAAATAAATTATCAAGATAAATAAAAGAGCTCCTGGGAAATTTTTATCAAAATTTGCTGATTTTATATTATAATTATGGCCGGATTGCTTTCTTTTCACTCTTGAGTCTGCCTAAATGGGAAGACAGTATATCTCTCCATGTATTCAGGGCACAGATAGGTTTTATACAGTTTAATATTTTTTGTTTGTTTTTTTAACTTTTAATTTTATATCAGAGTATAGTTGATTAACAATGTTGTGTTAGTTTCAGGTGTACAGCAAAGTGATTCAGTTATACATATACATGTATCTATTCTTTTTCAAATTCTTTTCCCATTTAGGTTGTTACACAGTATTGGTATTGACTTGTATACACTGCTATATTTAAAATGGATAACCAACATGGACCTACTGTATAGCACAGGGAACTCTGCTCAATATAGTTTAATATTTTTTAACAAAAAGATTTCAACATTCCTTGCTGGGGTTTATTTTAAATATTTTGTAAGCCGTTTTTGGTAGCAATTGTTTGCAGAGCTGTTTTCTTGTTCTTATAATATCTAAATGGTTATTCCTTTATAAGACTATTCTTTGCCTTCCATTCCTAACCCATGCCAACCCACCAAAGTTGACAATCTTAGGGGTGGATTTTCAAGGTCACTGCTGTAGGTCACAGGGACTTGATTACACAAGGAACTACTGAGAAGCATCCAGAAACCCTCTGTTATTGTCCCCCTACATGACAGGGGGCTGAGTTCACACAGATATGGCTACAGCCAAAGTTGTACCAAGAAATGAGGGGATACAGTTTGAACACCAAAGGCACTTCACCTCTTTCAAGAGCAAACTTCAAAACCTGTGTATTATCTGGCCATATATATGTATATGCCTAAAAGAATATCATTTTGCTTTGCTACCACTTTGTTTAATTTTATTCCAAGGCTACTTTACTATATCTAGTCTTCATGTATTTGGGTTTTTTTTTTCTTTTCTCAATGTTGTTACAAAATTTAATTCATGCTACTGCTTGAGGCTGTGGTACATTCCTTTTCAGGACTGTTTAATATTCCAAGGTGTGAATCCATCATCCCGTTGCCATCTGAACTGTTTGCTCTTATGAACAACCTCTTGAATATTCTTAACTTCTGGTAATAGGAGCTAAAGTTTATCTACTAATATAATTCCTGAGCTGTAGAATTTACAAATTTTCAACCTTACTAAAAATTATCAAAATATGTTTAAAATACATTTTAAACATATTTGTATAAAATTACTTTCACAACAGCTATCAAGATTACATTAAATCAAATTATCACCACCATTAGAGAGTTTTAGACTCCCTAATTTAACAAAATATTTAACAAAATTATTTTTAAAATATTAGATGCTCAGTGATTTATGTTTTTAACAGGCAGTCCAAGTTTCAAAATATTCTATTTTTTTATGTCCTTATTCCTCAGTGAAATCTTCATGTTTCAATTTCATCACTATTTAATCTCAGATTTAAATATGGTAACAGAAATCTTGAACTTGCCCCATTGATCATATTCACTCTTTGAAAATATCAATAAGAATTCCACAAAATGTTATATTTGACAGGAAACTGTGTACTGGGTTTCTTTGAGAAAATTTATAATATTTGTGCTCATACTTAGCCTCAAAATAGCCAGTGGAATTTGACAGAAACAGTAAATTTTGGAACATATTGCCATGTTGTTACTAATATCACTGAAGTATCTTCAAATAAATGTCATTCTTTAATAAAGTTGTTGGCTTGTATGGTATGTCAATCAATCCCTTTTTAAAGATACTATTTTACTATATTTTGATATTCACAACTTTAATGTGAGTTACCATTCCTGCAGTAATTACTGCTATTATTTTCACACCCACAGAAAATAGTCTTTATTTTTGCCAAAATACATATTAAAATAATGAAACATTTAAGAGTTTGTTCTGCTATTGTATTTGTGTCATGTTTTTCTAAAAGTCATACATATTGCTTACATTTTACTGCATTAGACTATTATACTAAAACAAGCAAAATGGATAGACAGTGGAATTGTGAAATTTCTACATTATCTCATCCTTTAATCCAATTCATCATAGCTTTGATGGACCGTCTTATGTTCTTCCCTGAAGGGTCAAAGCAATGATGTGAGCTTGCTCACCTAATACTGTTATTATAATGGCAAAAGCAAAACATTTAATATGATTTTTTTTTCTTGTATATTTTCCTTCATTTGTGTTGTGAAAGTTTTTTTTTGAGTAGAACTTAAAGTGTATTTTAGTTTTAAATTTTTAGCTACACTTGACAACCTTTTCCTTGATTTGATCTTAGCCATTACACCTGGTTTCTAGTTTTCCTGCCAGTTCTTTTCATTTGGGGGCCCTTCAGGGTTTCACATTGATTTCTCATCTCCTCTCAATCTATGTCTTCTGTTCTCACCTACAGGCTGAAGGCTCCATTTTTATATTTTTGCCCTGATCTCTCCACTGAGATTCAGACACATATATGAAGTTTCTGAAATCCATTCACCATGTGGATCATTTCTATTCCCTACATATACGCAAGCTTGGGTCACGGCATGGACATTAGAGCTATTGTCCCATAATTTAATCACTGAAGTAATTCAAGGTAGATATTTTCAATTCTACTTTACATTGAAGGAACTGAGGATTACCATATATAAGTAATTTTCTAAAGATTATACAAATGGTAATTGGTGAAGCTAAAACTCAAACTAGGGTCTATCTGATGCCCAGGTTTTGTTCCTTTCAACACAACAAATTACTTATAACAGACAGACCGAAAAAAGGTCTGGATATAAGTGCTATCCAAGCAAGTCTTCCCAGCACTGGGCAACCTAGTAAAGGACCCCTTGTCCCCACTCCAACTCCACTTGAAGCTTGGAAAGGTGTTGACTCCTAGGAGGGTAGACCTGGGTCCGCTGGTAAAGGTTTCTTGGAAGCCATGCAATATAAGCTTCCACCACTGCAAAGTTTGAACTTTCCATAGAAGATGGGCAAACCCCTACCTATTAAAAAAAGACCCCATTCCACTTGGGAAATCGGTCCTTATGACTGAGGGCCATTGTATAATTATCATGGAAAAAACATATCTTTCATTAGGATCAATCGCAAGAGGATAGAAAGAAATATCAACTAGGAAGTGCAGAATGACGAAGTCTGGAGAAATTACAAATGAATTCTCTCTGCAACAGGAAAGCCACTAAAATCTAAGCATGTAAGTGAAGAAGGCCAGCTTAGAAAGTTCTGCCGATTCACTAAAATTTGAGTTTCAATGAGTCAAGGAAACAAAATCATATCTCAACTGCTGTGTTTTCAGTGCTTGGCTCAGGGTCTAGCAAGGGTGTGGAGTGTAGAAGGTGGGAGACTCAGTAAAGCTTTGCGCGTGGTTTAATGAAAGAGTGGGGTAAGACAATAATGACAAAGAGTCCAAAGAAAAATTATTGGAACTTCTTTATATGATCTTCATGTTGACCAAGGAAATGAGCCAATCACAAATTCCTGTTTTGTATTTCCATACAAGTTCAATTGATAAACTCTAGGCACTAAGGATGAGGTTGGATCAAGTACAGACTTCCTGCCTTGGGGATTAAGATGTATAGTTCTGTCTCACCTTGACCAGAAGCATAAATGCTCCTATGGAATGTTATGTACCACACAATTCATGCACAATTGGTGCCTAGTCCTTTTTAAAGGTCTTTCTGCACCATTCCCGCTCTTGTAAAATTCACCTCCATGTGATTCTTTGTACCTTTCTCTTCAAAGACATTTGCACCAATGATTTCTGTGTCCATCAGCTCAGTTATCAAGCCCAACTTACCTACAGAATGTGGGAGAGGAATGGGAGATAATATTTCTTCTACCATAATAGCCTTAATTATAATCCATAATCATTGTCTATTTCAAGGTTTCACACATAGAGTTGTGTTCATTCTTGTTTCATTAAATCCTGAATTCTATATCCCTAGTCCCCATAAATGTTTGTTTTCATGCATAAACAAAGAAAAATTTTAAAATGAGGGCAGCATATCATTACACTGCTTCTGTGAGGTAATGACAGGGTTTTAGGTGAGGGAACTACAGAGAGAGGGAAGGATTTGAAGATATTGGGTCATATGCTTGTGGACTCAAGCAAGTCTGAAATCTGTAGGGCAGGCTGGCAAGCTGGAAATTCAGGGACGATTTGATGTTGCAGTCTTGAATCCAAATTCTGCAGGACAGTCGGTGGGAAACTCAGGTAAGGTTTCTGTGTTGCATTCTTGAGGTAGAATTCCCTTTTCTTCAAGAAACCTCAGTCTTTGCTCAACTGATTGGATGAGGATGAGGCCCACCCACATTATGGAGGGTAGTCTGAATTACTCAAAGTCTAGAGATTTAAATGTCAATCACGTCTAAAAATCACCTTCACAACATCTAGACTGATGTTTGACCAAACAACTTGGCACCAAAGCCTAGCCAAGTTGATGCATAAAATTAACTGTCAGTCACAGAGAGGTTAAGTAATTTCCCAAGGTTGCACAGCTTGGAAGTGCCAGAGTCATACCTTGAAACTAGTCAGTATACACGGAGTCCACCCATTCAGCCACTGCACTAAACTAGACTGCTGCTCTAAGTTGTGTATGTGCGGATTTCCCTGTGTTCTGTCTTAGGAAATCAAATTTCAAAGACCAAAGAAAAAATTAAAAAAGAAACACTCGATGACAAAACCCAAACATAGAAAGTAAGCTAACCATGGACAAGCACAGGGTTAGAAGAAACTCAAACAATTTCAAAGTAGTGATTGACAGTTCTCGGCTTCCTGTGAGCAATCACCATTCAGAGTACAAATTTTCTTCAATTAAAGATACGGTGGCAGAAGAAATGCTGTATCATGGAGGAGTGACAGATGTGTTGGTAACAGCAGGCACCTGGGATGAAGATAAGGCTGTGGATAATGTTACTGCCTCTGTTCATAGGATTCATGGGGGATTTAATTACCGGAGCCTTTTCTCCTTCTCTGTACATTTTCATGAATTAGACATTGAGTTCCAGCCATCATCTTCAAGCCTCTTACAATTCTCTGGCTGGAAAAATAGCTAAGAAAATATCTGTGTCTATCATAAAAGTAAGTTTAGAAGACACTAGAGACACCTGATGGCTTATTTATGATAAACATTCAGGTATTTTTTAACAGAATCATCTATTTTAAATAAAGATGGTGTGATTATGTTCTAAATCTTCCTGGAGAGCTGCACATGCATATAATGAGGCCTGGAGAGAGATGAGGTATCAGGTATCTTAGTAACTAAACCTCCACCTAATAACTGAAGATAATAAGCAGCAGGAGGTCCTGTCAGTTAATTCATATTGTGGAGAATGAAAACATAGTTATTATGAGGAAGAAAAATCATAAAGGAATTTTCACAGCTACGGTGAGCAACACACACACACACACAAAGCAGATTCTGAGATAATCATCTTGGATCTAAATTGTACCTTCCTCTCACTGAATAAAGGACTTTGTCATTTTACATGTTATGGTGGCAGACCAGAATGAGAGAATTGAAATCAGTGAAACAGGAGGTAAGAAGGTGAGAGCGTGTTGGGGGGAGAGAAGGGGAGGTGGAGAGAGAGAGAGAGAGAGAGAGCGCCTTTATTTGCTATTTGCTTTTTTATTTTTCAGAATTTAATCACTTACTTTTTTTTTAACATCTTTATTGGAGTATAATTGCTTTACAATGGTGTGTTAGTTTCTGCTGTATAACAAAATGAATCAGCGACACGTATACATATATCCCCATATCTCCTCCCTCTTGCGTCTCCCTCCCATCCTCTCTATCCCACCCCTCTTGGTGGTCACAAAGCACCAAGCTGATCTCCCTAGTCACTTTTTAAGAGCTTCATAGGCTCTATCTGAACAAAATATCTCAGGGACCCTGGGACCTAGAAAAGGCAGTCCCTGTAGTTGCGCAAAGCCATCGCCACTAAGGGACGTCGAGCCATATCTTGAGAGCCCAGGACTTGGGGCCCGTCAGTCAAAGCTCCTCCTTCTTCTTGGCTCTGCCTCCACCCGGGAAGGTGCAACCCACAGACCCACTCCAGCTTCTCTCAGCGCTCCTCCGCCGACCCTGAAAAGACAAACCACCTGTGCGAACAAACTCTTACTGGAGCGGCTATGCCCGGGAGTCGGGTCCTGATCAGGGACTTAGGGAGACAGGTCAGGGGCCTGAATGACTCCCTTTAGTATTATTCGTAGGACATTACTCCTAGTAACTAATTCTCGTTTTTGTTTGCCTGGGAACGTTCAGTTATGACGGGGACGGTTTTGTTTGCTTTATATAGAAGTATCGGCCGACAGACTTTCAGCACGTTGAATAAGGCATTCTACTGCTTTCTGATCACCATGGATTCTGATGAGACACCAGCCGTTTAGCTTATTGAGGGTCGCTTGCATGCAATAAGGCGCTTCCGTTTTGCTGCTTTCGAGATTCTGTTTAGGTTTTCAACAGTTTTAATACAATGTGTCCTGGTGTGAATCTCTTTAAGTTTATCCAATTTGGAGTTCACTGGGTTTCTCAGATATGCAGATTAAAGTTTTTCATCACATTTGTGAAATTTTAGGCCATTAGTATTTTTAAATTTTCCTCTGCCCGTTTCTCTACCTCTTCACCTGGGACTTCCATTATGCATACATGTACATTCTTATTGGTGTCCAGCAAGTGTCTGAGGTGCTTTTTATTTTTCTTTATTTTTTTTCTTTCTGTTCCTCACGATAGATAATCTAAATTGATCTAAATCGTCCTATCTTAAATTTCAATGATTCTTTTATCTCTTCCCTCAAATATGCTTGTTAGTTTTAGTTTGTGTACTTTCAACTCCAGAATTCTATTTGGTTTTCCACTACCCCTCTTCCTCCAATTTCTATTGCTGCATTTATATTTTCTATTTGGTGAGACATTGTTTCTATTTTCCTTCAGTTCTTTAGATACCTAGTTCTTTGAATACACAATAGCTTCTATCAGATATTAAAGCATGTATGTGGAATCTAGAAAACTGGTACAGATGAACCTATTTGCAGGGCAGGAATAGAGACGCAGACGTAGAGAAAGGACATGTGGACACTGGGGGGGAAGGAGAGGGTGGGACGAATTGGGAGATTAGGATTGACATATATACACTACCATGCGTAAAATAGATGGCTAGCGGGAACATGCTATAAAGCACAGGAAGCTCAGCTCGGTGCTCTGTGATGACCTAGATGTGTGGGATGGGTGGTGAGAGGTGGGAGGGAGGCCCAAGGGGGAGGGGATATGGGTATACATAGAGCTGATTCACTTCATTGTAGAGCAGAAACTAACACAACATTGTAAAGCAGCTATACGCCAATTAAAAAAAATTTTTAAAAAAAGAATCACAATTTGGGGGGGGAAAAAAGTCTTTGCATAGTAAGTCCAACATTTGGGCTTGCTCAAGGACAATTTATGTTTACTTTTTTTTTTTCCCCCATGAATCTTCCTTTTCAGTTTCCTTGCATATTTAATAATTTATGCTTGACAAAGTGAGAGAGTGGCAAGGACATATATACACTACCAAATGTAAAATAGATAGCTAGTGGGAAGCAGCCACATAGCACAGGGAGATCACCTAGAGGGGTGGGGTAGGAAAAGTGGGAGGGAGACGCAAGAGGGAGGAGACATGGGGATATATGTTTATGTATAGCTGATTCACTTTGTTGTACAGCAGAAACTAACACAACACTGTAAAGCAATTATACTCCAAAAAAGATGTTAAAAAAAATAAATTAATTAAAAAAATAAAATAAAATGAAAAATATAATTTATTGTTGAAAATTGGATATTTTAAAAAATATAATGTGGCAACTGTGGAAATCAGCATCTTCCCCTTCTCAGGGATTTTTTGTTATTATTTCTCTTTGCTTGTTTACTGACTTTCCTGAACTAATTCAACAAAGGCCATATTCTTTATTGTGTATGACAACTGAAGTCTCTGTTTAGTAAGCTTGGTGGTCACTTAACTCTTTGACAAAAGTTTTCCAAAATGACTTAAACCAGTAAGTCCCCCAGCTTTTGCTGAGGGGCTCTCTGTGCATGTTGGGGCATGCTTTAATTTCTCCAGCAGGCAGTTTACAACTTGGCCTTACCTTTTAATCCTACTGTGCCAAGCCTCAAGGCTAGCCACAGGTGAGAGATTAGAGTTTTTCCTTTTAAATTCTGTAGTCAACTTCTTGTTTGTCCCAACTGGTTCACCTTAGGCAGCTTCAGTGTTAAACAACTACTGCTAATTGTTTTCAAGAAACAATCCCAGGGGAAAGGCTGTTCATACTGACTGAACCCTGGGTCAGGAGTAGGCCTATGAGTTGGGGTATCTATTGATAGAAAATTGACAGACCAAATAATAACAATTCTCTAGGATGGGGTTTTGGGGAGTTCCAACCTGTTGTGCCCCTTTCAGTGACTTCTAGAATGCTGTTTTTCATTGCTACGATGATTGCTAGGCTGTTCATTTCTAAGGCTATCATGGAGGCTGATAGAAATCGGCCAAGTTACATTACATTAAAACATCACTGTTTTTAACCAATATTCAGTTATTATGTAGAATAAATTTTTTTAAAACTTGGTTAATTTCCAGAGTTTTGAAAATGTTGTTGTTGCCAATTTTTGCCAGTGTTCTTATTGCTTATATGGAGGAGCAGATTTTAGAGGGTTGTTGGTTGCCTTTACAGAAGTGGCATTTACTAGCTGATTTTTAAATGTGGGATGCATTAAACTTTTTAATACCACCTTCCTTATGGATCTCCAGGCCATAAGATGAATCATATGACAGATGAAGAGTAAGAAGAATCATTTGCTGTTTGATTGTACATAATGTTCACCTTCTGGACAATGGCAGGTGAAACATCTATGGGCTTTATTTGCAGAGGTGATGTCATCTTTGAAAAATCTTGAAAATTTGAAAAAAACATATAGCTCAATATTTTTCCTGAGGTCTCTCTGTCAGAATAAAAGTCTCTGTAATCATTTGTCCAATGCTTATTTATTTTCTCCTTATCTGTGAAAGAATTTTGTCAAAAATATTGCAAAATATCTGAATTCTTGAGAAAGGAAGGTGAATTGTAATATTTTTGTAAAATGTACCGAAAGTAGAAATATTATTTATATATACAGAGACACAATTGCATTCTCACAGGGCAAAATTTAAAATAACATAAGCCATTATTCTTTTTAAGTTCAGCAGTTAGAAAGATGTTGAATAGATATCATGACTTTCTGTACCACAAAATATATGCTTTATTTAGAAAGTTTTAAACATATATTTTATTGATCAAAATTACAGTTATCTGTTTTTCTTACTTGTAATTTATGATAATTTTGTGAATAAAACTCAGTCTGAAATTAATTATTATTGGGCTGTCAAATAGTTCAGCACTAAAAAGCCAACTTAGGAAAAATTTAGCTAATTTCAATTTTGAACTTAAAGTTAAAACTTGGTTTTATCTCACTCCATTCACTGCATCAGCCCAAAGAATATCAGTCTTTGTGTATGTGTATGTGTGTATGTGTGTGTGTGTGCATGTGAGTGTTTTACCCTCTCATCTAGATAAGTGCCCATTATTTCAGTTTTCTTACCCAAATTTACAGGAAAGGGTGCAAATCCTTCTAAGCTTAGGTGTAGCTCATGCATCTTCCTGGAAACTTATTATATTTTATCTTTGCCAGGAAATTCAAAAGACTTGCCTCCAAGGTTTTGAAACTCAAAAACATTAAATATGTCAGTGTTTGTTGTTTCAGCTTAAGTCTTCAGTGCTGTCTAGAACATTTGGCATTTTTTGTTTGTTTGTTTATATACATGCCATTGTCTTCTTAACTTGGAACCACTCTCCACTTTGCCTGATTTATGAAGGTGATCGCTCAGTTCTAAATATGAAAATTATAGTCCCCTCTTTGATTACACTGATTGATCTCAGAGAAGTTGGTCAAGTAGGAGAGAATATTTGAGAAGGAGGGCTTATATTGTCAGGAGACCTTACCAGACAGGGAGATCTGGTAAGATACACGGCCAGATGACAAGAAGGAACATTGTGTTCAATGTCATTACGTAAGCTTTTGCTCAGATTAAGGAGTCTCCTGCTTTCTTCCTGGTTCATGGTCTCATCATATAACCCTTCACTACATGCAGAATAAAAGTACTTACTAGGACACATTCTCTCCTTTGCCTGGGGCGCCTCCCTGCTGATCCTAAGCAGTCTCCCCCACTGCCTGCTCCGGGGACCTCTCTGGATCACAGCTTGCCCCTGACCAGTCCGGGTTTTTGTGCTCATGGTCATCTCTGATCTAGCCTGCCCCACTATGGCCAGGCCCCCAGAGGTGACAAATAGACAATGTTTCAATACATACATTGCTTTCCAGTCTTTGGAAAAAAATGCAACTCAGTTCTCCAACAGAAAGGCTTCAGAAAAATGAATTTGAACACAAAGAAAATAATTGGTACTTGTGACAGATGCTTTTTAGAAGTCTGTTATGGAGGAGAAGGAAGAACTTTCTAGAAGGAAAAAAAGGATGCAATGACAATTGAGGTCTTCCAGATCTGACTGTGAGAATCCTGTGATCCCAGACCACCAGACGGAGGCCGAACTGGTCCTTCTCCATCTCCCAGCAAATATCCTGCTGTTCTCAGTCCTGGTTCAAACCAATTCAAGCATAACTTGTATTTATCTTCTTAAAAGGTACCAGTGTCCCCTGCTTTGTATACAGTTAGGGAAGATTAACAAAAAGCAGACTTACGTATCCAATGAACTATCACACCTGAGAGTTTTCCGTGAACGCAAAACACCACAGAGACATGCCATTCTGCCTTGCTGATCTTCCTTCCAGGGTAAGCAACTGAGGACTTCTTGTCCCCTCTTAGTGACCAGACTTCTGCAGCAGTGTTTGCAAATGTCAGGATTTTCCCGTGTCTCTGCTGCAGATGTCCCCAAAGTAGAGAAAAACAGGGTGACCTTCATGTGTCCCAGGTTTCCAGCAAGAACTCAAGCTCTGGTTTAGTAAATATATCGTTTATGATAATATTTTATTTAATGAAACAAAAGTTTTGCTGTGTTTTTTCTCTTAATACAGAAAACTCCACATTCAAAAGATGATTAATATTCAGACAAAATATGTTCTCAAATGTTTCCCCAACTCAGATTCCCATAATACAAAAGGATGCCTTGAAATCCAGGCAAAAGGATGCTCAAAAATGTGTCTTCCTGCCACAGTGTAAGCTACTTCCATCCAAAGATCTATGCAGCAAATGATCAATTAAAAAACCCTTACATTTATTAGTAAAACCTGCAGGAGGCATGACTGAGGTCTGGGTAACTATGTGCAGAAATGTCTTCTGTAGCATAAATACCAGCAATATTGTTTAGCCTATTTTGATTCTGTACCTACTTAACAAAGAATGATACAGGTGGCTGGTTCCTGAGAGAAATATCCTGGTTAAAATGAAAACTTGGCCAAGTTCATAGAAATATTCACAATAGAGAGCAATTTAAAAATGGAACATATCCCAAAGTTATTGAATGCTACTTCTTCCTTGAAACCAATACGACACTCTGTTGTACCGAGTTCACATTTATGATGCTGTTAAAACACACACTGACCTTTAAACACTGCACTTAGGTACAATTTATGACCCAAACAAGAAAACACAGTCTATGGTGTGGCTGACACTGGAAACTCTTTTAAACCTGTAAGTCAGTACAGGCCAGCTACACAGGATCTTGGACACAATAGATTACAGGAGTTAACTAGTCATAAGCCACAGGTTCTTTTTGCAAAAAGAATATTCACGTTCTTGTAATTAGAGAAACTAATTGGCGTCTAATAATGCAAGTGTATTTCCAGCCAGCAGGCCTTGCGCAGCAGTAGCGGTGTGGGTGCACCCGTATCAGATGTGGACCTGCTCCCCAGTGCCATCCCTGGGCTGCGTCCTTCCTGGGGGCTCCTCTCCACAGCCCGTCTCCCATCCCCGTGCCCCTAACTGAGCCACACCGCCCTGGGCAAGGAGCCCGGTCCTTCAGAATCCCTCCGTCCACATCTGTCACATGGAGATGATGCAGTCCTGTACCTCGTGGGACTCTCATGAGGAACAAACAGGATAACTCGGGAGTGGGTGCCTTGTAAACCCCAAAGTCTCCTCCTGGACCCTCAGCTCCGTGTTTGCCCCTCTGATGCAGCAGCCGCCCCCATCCCTCTGCCCTGGGACCAGTTTTAGGTGTGAGCAGTGGAGTTGTTTGCATTTTTCGAAGCACTATGACCTCTTCCTGACCCGCAAGCCTCCTTCCTCTACCATAAATGTATGTGCCACTAAGGAACTGTAGATATTTCAGACAGACAGAATTAGTAAGACATTTGGTTAAAATCAACCTATTTCCCTCTTTCCAATAGCTTTGAATTTCAATTCTTTCAAAACAGCCAGTAGAAACAAAAGCGTTGTTGAAGACTGGGGGAAAATTCAGAACTTAATCTGATAATTTTTTCCTTCTTTAATGTCTTCCTCAAAGAATTGGTGTTGACCTCTGCTCTAGGATACATGGCCGAAAAAACGGTCGAAGAGCGCTACCATTTCCTAACTCTGCAGAATCAAAACACTCCGTATGAACGAATTAAATTTCAGCAGTTTACTCAAATTTTCATATCGAATGAAAATCAGAATGCACACAGTAGGCTATGGGGTCTACCAGTGCATTGGTGTGCAGTAAGGATTCCACCTGCACCGCAGAAGGGCTGTGTGCACCTGGGCACGTTCCCGCCCTCTCTGTGCTTCTGCATCCGAGGGCAGCGGGGGGTAAGTCCACCGGCCTGGTGCGCACTGAACGCGCCGTCGCACGTGGATCCCTGAGGACCCGGTGGCCCACAGAACACAGGGGGCACTTATTGCCCGAGTTCAAGGATGAGCCCCCGGAGAACTCATCCCACCCACCTTGTGCTCCTGTTCACGTGTCCTTATTAATCCTTAACTCCCGGGACTTTCATTATTGGCTCACCGTCCTGTCTCCTTTTGGGGACTCAGAGTTTCACGAGGGCGGGAGCCATGACTTTCTCCCGTTTGTCTCCACCATTATGTTGCTGGAGAGGCGGCCGGCAAACGATTGTTGAGTGAATGAATGAGCGAGTGAATGAGGTTCTATTCATCAAAACGTCCAGTGGTTCCGTAATTGACCACAACCTCATGGACCTCACATGGAAAATCCCCCGCAGTCTGTCTGCATCCCACTTTAAAGACCGGGCTCCTCTAGGGATACCTACTGCGGCTTAGTCCTGAGACCACATGGGCCATTCCTGCCTCCCAAAACAGGCTTTGTGTTTTCCTGCTTTTGATGATTCTTTCTTCTCCATTGTCATGTACCTTCATCCAAAGCAGTCATTTAGAGTTGGTCAAGTGCATCCAGAAATATACCCTTAAGTATATTTTGGAGATTTTAAGGAAATAGGCCTATACACAATTTTTTAGAATGTAAATCAATGCATTTAAATTATCAATTAAGTATGGTTAAATTTTACTTGTACCATTAGATAACATGACTAGACTTTTGCTTTATAATAAAGTCATACACTTATTGGGGAGGAAATTAATCCCTATTTTCATTTTGGAATACTGCATTATCACTCATACTCCCTTGCAATATAGAAAGTTCAAAGAAGAAATTTAACATCAATAATTATCTCGTGACCCATAAATAACCATTGTTAATGTTACCTAAATATCATCCTACAATACCCTCTGACTAGAATCATACAGAAGAATGAATAGAAAAACAATAATATAAAGATATATATTTGATTATACAGAACAATTGCAATTAAATATTATATTTAATTTGGTTTTACTTGAATTTAGAAGATGCAATGTTGAAAAAATTGTTGAATTTATATTAGATCTCTCTTAACTTTAAGAAGGAATAATTTCTAGAAAATTCCCTAAGGCTAATAAATAGGATTATCACAAACATAAAATTTGGAATTATTTTTGTTGTTGCTATTTTAACTGTGTTTGAATTTTGGATGGCCTCAACTGATTTCCTACTATGACCCAAGAGTAATCTACCATATTAATTTGTAATCAATATTAGAACTATTATATGCCTATAACAGAAGTAAAAATGAGGCAAATTAGTTGAGATGTCAGAGAATCCATCAGGACAATCTAGAGAGTCTAATAAGTTTAGACAGATGATCAGATATTCCTCTTAGTTTAACTTAAATTGTTTTCATTAGGAACTGGTGTATTTTAAGTAACATATTAGAGCTTAGAAGATAGCCTGCTATATAGTAGGTGTTCAAAACAAATTTTTTAATAAATTAATACACGTTAAAATAAAATAACAGCTCAAAATTCAGAAGAAAACTTTTAAAGGTAAATGCAGAATTTTAAAAATGCCTTAAGTCACTTTTTTAAAAAAATTTATTTATTTATTTTTGGCTGCGTTGGGTCTTCGTTGTTGTGTGTGGGCTTTCTCTAGTTGCGGGGAGCAGGGGCTACTCTTCCTTGCGGTGCGCGGGCTTCTCATTGTGGTGGCTTCTCTTGTTGCGGAGCACGGGCTCTAGGAGTGCGAGCTTCAGTAGTTGTGGCACGCAGGCTCAATAGTTGTGGCACACGGGCTTGGTTGCTCCGCGGTATGTGGGATCTTCCCGGACCAGGGCTCGAACCCGTGTCCCCTGCATTGGCAGGCAGATTCCCAACCACTGCTCCACCAGGGAAGCCCCCTAAGTCACTTTTAAGAGTTATATACATAGAATTTCTTTTTATTCATTGAAAAGTTAAAAAAAAAAAAAAAAAAAAAAGACTTAATTTCAGATATTACCTATACATTTATAAGTTTTGCCAGGATGGGTCTACTTTTCCAATGCAATTAGTCTGTATTAACATAAATCTCTAATAATGCCAAGGGAGACTACAAAATTAATTATTGTTTGTCAAAAAAAAAGATGATTATTGGAAAAATAAAGGGCATGTGGCAGCCTTCACATTTTAGAAGCTCATAAAACAACTTTAAAGGGAAAACAGATCATGCTCACAGCCCTGATGAACAAACTGGAATAGCCCTGTTCTTTCCAGAAATTCATTTATCCTTGGGTCATGGTATAATGGTTAATTGACTCTGAACACTTAAGTTATTATACATTAACTATCCATGACTTTTTTACTTCTAAATAGGCATTAATTATAAATTACTCTAAAGGTCAGAAAAAGATTATAACTCAGAGGTGATCAAATTAAAAAATCCTCCTTGAAGAAAGTAATCAATAGCACACGTGCCACTTACTACTTTTCTTACCCCTGGGGACAAAAACAAGCAAATACACAATCAATGCATTACTAGTCAACAATCAGTGAACCATGTTTTTAATGTTTATAGCTCGTTGTTTAAACCCAGTCTTGCCTCTATTTATGTTTTTACCTAAATGCATCTGCATGATTAAAAACTGGTAGTTTTTGAGACAATGAACAATTGTTTAGAGAATCTTTCCAAATATGGTAAATAGCTACATGACCAAAATGTTATAGAAATTTGAAAAAGGTTGAAGAAATAAAAAATCCTGGGCTGTCACTGCTCTCAACTGCAATAAGAAAGTAACTTTGAAAATTATTGTCCAAAATTGCTTTCGTTTTGAAGTGCACATGCCAAAGTATCTTTACCTCATCCTACTTTTACCATTTTCCAATTTATTCCTTTCCCTTACTCAATTTTCCAGTGATTTCTTGCTTCCTGTGGCTAATCGTAATCTTCTATAGTTAGAAAGGATAGAACCCATAGTTGAAGAAAAAAATAAAAGTGGGAACTCTCATCATCTATGTTAATTTGAATGAACACTCTCTTTATAAACAAGCATATCATGATTGCAAACGTTAAAAAGAGTTGAGACTCTGGTTTCTCCGTTATTCTTGCCTGGGAATTTCTGAAATCCAAAGGTTGGACAAAACTATAAGGTTGAAATCTAGAAAATAAAAGAGATCAAACAGATTAGGAAAATTTAATACGAGTATTAATGGAAAGCAAAAGTAAAGTAAATTCATGTAAAATGTATATGTTTTCAAGTTCTAGTTAGTTTTGAATATATTTCAGGGACATATTAATCAAAATGTTAAAAACAAGTTAAAAATTCTAAAAATTGTAAAATCACTGTCAATGTCACCAATTTTCTTAGCGAGCTGTCTAGAAGGAATGGTAGTTATTGAGACGACAGATTCCATCCCCTGCTTCATTTGGAGGAGCTGAGTTGCTGGTTTTCAAGATCCTGATCTAGTCTATTGGTTTGCTAGGCCTGCCATCACAAAGTACCACAGACTGAGAGGTTCAAACAACAGAAATGTATTTGCTCTAATTATGGAGGCTGGAAGTCTGAGATCAAGATGTCCACAGGGGTGTTTCTCCTGAGGCCTCTCTCCCTGGCCTACACATGGCCATCTTCTCCCTGTATCTTCATATCATCTTCACTCTGTGTGTGCCTGTGTCCTAATCTCTTCTACAAGAACACCTGTCACATTGGATTAGGACCCACTTTAGTGACCTCATCTAACCTAATTACCTCTTTAAAGGCCTTATCTCCAAGTACAGTCACATTCTGAGGTACTGGTGGGTTAGGACTTAGACATACGCATTTGGGGTGGGGGCAGGGACACAATTCAGCTCCTAATATCTAAGAACGTAATAATTTATAAAATTCTCAGTATATTTTCTTTGTCTATATCAGTGGTTATACAGCTATCTGGAAAGATTAAGTCACTCATTTGAAGATAATAAAAATAGAATTCAAGGTCTCAGTAAGTTACTGTAAAAAAATACCCACACAGATAATCTGCTGTGATGGGGTTATGCACTGTTCTCACGAATTTTCAGAACGATCATAGAAACTGTTTAAGGATGGAACTTATTTCTGAAATTTGCATAAAATTGGTGACACCAATCACATTGCCTTTTCATGAATATTTATAAACACAGTCTCATATTATGTATTTATACCTTTTAATTCAATAAAGGATAAAGGACAGGCAATAGTGTCATGCCGTGCTAGCTGTGCTCACTAAAAACACCACAAATACAAGAAGGGCAGGGTTTCCAAAACATAGAATGTATACAGAGCACCTCAAGAATAATTATTTTAACCAAACATGGAAAAAAGATAAATAGCTGTGAAAATATAAAAAGACTACTCTACAGCAGGAAAATATTTCCCACTGGTTTAACTTTACAGAATAATTTAAATGCCAGGAACTACTGTATACTCTATATAATCATATGCATTCATTGCTTAAAGAGGCAGTTGATTTATCATTTATATTTTATCTTACACAGATGATTACATTTATTTTGTTCATTTCTTCAGGCTTTATATTTTGAAAATATAAAATATATATAAATATATGTATATATAAATATAAATGTATATATGGAAAACATAGGAAAGGAGCCTGCAGTGTTATCCGTAGTTCTGTGTATAGTTAGAAAGGGAATAAAAAGTTCCTCAAAGATAAGAAGAAAATATGCTGCATTTCTTGGTCTTAATTGCCTGAGGGAACAACAGCAAAATCAGTGTAATAAAACACTCAGAGATTGATGGTGGGCTCTCTGAAGATGGAGATTCTCAGAAATGCCCAGTGGGACATCATGGAGCTTCCCCATACCCAGTGTTTGGGCTCCTGGCATATTAAAAATGTATATGAATGTCAAAACAAAATTTTAGAACACACAACCATACACACACACACACACACACACACACACACAAATAATATCATTATATATCATTTGAAGAAAAGGTCATGTTAATTTGAAGGCTTTTGCAGATATGTTCCCATGACAACCAGTCCCCTATCCACGGAGGCTCCATCTCCGCGAGATGGGCTCAGAAGCAACAGAGCAGCTAGCTCGTTACTAGAAAGCTGTGGTTTAATCATGACTGTCACGATTCCCACGTGTCTTTATCTTCATTGGATTAGTTTCCTATGGCTGCTCTAACAAACCACCCCTTGGGGGCTTAATACAAATTCATTTCCTTACTATTCTGGAGGCCAGAGGTCTGAAATGGGTGTCCCTGGACCAAAATCAAGGTGTTGGCTGGGCTGGTTTCTTTCTGCAGGTTGTAAGGGAGAATCCATTTTCTTTTTCTTCCAGTTTCCAGAGGCTGCCTGCATTCCTTGACCCCTGGCCCCTTCCTCCACTGCCAAATCCAGCAATAGTGTGTCATGTGCCTTTCACTCCTCATATCTCTCTGATCTCTTCTTCCTTTGTCCTATCCCTCTAACTCACTCTCCTGCCTCCATCCTCTTCAGCTTTTAAGGGCCTGTGTGATTACATTGGGCCCACCAGGATAACCCAGGACAATTGCCCTATTTTAAAGCCAGCTAATTAACAAACTTACTTGCATTTGCAACCTTAATTCCATGTAACATATCACATTCACCAACTGTGGGCATTTTGACATGGAGGTCTTTGGGGGGTCTGTTCTACCTACCTCACTTATATTTTCACTAAAAATAAGTATATTGGCCAATGACTCTCATAAGTATGAATTAATATATTCAATAAGCAAATAAAGTCAGGAAAGAAATAGATCATATGAAGTAATTGAACTTTGGTAAACTGGGTGGGGTGGCTCGAAACCCAAGGAAAAAGAAATGAAAAAAAGTGATACCTGGAGAAATAAAGACGTGGACCCAGTGGTGTAAGAGCTCTTCCAATTCTCTCTCTCTCAGGTCTGATGTTCCTTCAAGCACAGGAAGAAGTGTGTAGTATTCTGTAGGAAAAAGAATATGTATTTAGAAGATGGATAAAGGCAGAACAGGAACAGATAAGGCAGAAATATTTCCTAGAGACAAATACAGCAAGTAGAAATTAGTTCCACTTAATTTTTCAAATCTCCTTTGACATAACTAGCCAATTAGGGATCCAAAAAGCAAAAGCAAAAACCAAACATGATATGTTACTTTTTGTGTGTGTGTGTGAGGTACCTACAAAGCAAATGCATAATTTATTTGGAGTAATAACCTTCCTTTTTTTTAAACATCTTTATTGGAGTATAATTGCTTTACAATGTTGTGTTAGTTCCTGCTGTATAACAAAGTGAATCAGCTATCCGTATACATATATCCCCATATCCCCTCCCTCTTGTGTCTCCCTCCCACCCTCCCTATCCCACCCCTCTAGGTGGTCACAGAGCACCGAGCTGATCTCCCTGTGCTATGCGGCTGCTTCCCACTAGCTGTCTATTTTACATTTGGTAGTGTATATATGTCCATGTCACTCTCTCACTTCCTCCCAGATTACTCTTCCCCCTCCCCATGTCCTCAAGTCCATTCTCTACGTCTGCGTCTTTATTCCTGTCCTGCCCCTAGGTTCTTCAGAACCATTATTTTTAGATTACATATATATGTGTTAGCATACGGTATTTGTTTCTCTCTTTCTGACTTACTTCACTCTGTATGACAGACTCTACGTCCATCCACCTCACTACAAATAACTCAGTTTCGTTTCTCTTTATGGCTGAGTAACATTCCATTGTATATAAGTGCCACATCTTCTTTATCTATTCATCTGTTGATGGACACTTAGGTTGCTTCCATGCCCTGGTTATTGTAAATAGAGCTGCAATGAACACTGTGGTACATGACTCTTTTTGAATTATGGTTTTCTCAGGGTATATGCCCAGTAGTGGGATTGCTGGGTCATATGGTAGTTCTATTTTTAGTTTTTTAAGGAACCTCCATACTGTTCTCCAGAGTGGCTGTATCCATTTACATTCCCACTAACAGTGCAAGAGGGTTCCCTTTTCTCCACACCCTCTCCAGCATTCATCGTTTGTAGATATGTGTTACTTTTAATTAGAAAATACATTTAGAGGTGATGTTACTTATTCCGTTAGAAAAAGAAACCATAAGAAAGTTGGAAACAGCTGTCTTGCTTCTTCTAACGTTCTTTTCACTTTAATCACCCAATGATATTCTTATAAAAATTAACATTGAAAAGCTAAAGAAAACTTCTCAGTGAAAAACAAGGGTGTGAATTCATTGTGAGTGAATGCAGCTTTTTACTTAAAACTAGACCCTTCTCCTCAGGTCTCACAGGGCTGATGCGGAACTCCTTGCCTGTGGAAAGCCTGTTGGGGTCCAGCCCTGACGGTCTCACCAGGTTCTCATGAGGAAGTTAGACAACGGCTTATTACAGCCTGGACTTGTTCTAGGAGCAGGAGAACAAACCTTTTCCAAGGCTGGTGAGGGGTGTTCTGAGTGTGAAGTCCGAGGTCCTGAGTTCCCTCAGGCAGGCTCCTAACTTCTCTGATCTGTCTCTTCATTTAAATGTTGAGATAATAATAAGATCTGCTCCACCTGTGTTCTCCGTGTCGTGGGACAGACTAGTAGGAACGAGTGAGAGATGCTGAATTAAGGTTTCTAGAGAAACAGGACAACTAGGGTGTATAGAGAGATATGTAAGAAGAGATTTATTACAGGAATTGGTTCACCAGGTTATGGAGGTGAGAAGTCCCAGGATCTTCTGTCTGCCAGCTGGAGAACCAGGAAAACTGCTGGCGTCATTCCATTCAAGTCCAAAGGCATAAGAACCAGGGGAACTGATAGTGTGAGCCCCAAGTGGAGTCAGTTGACCTGAGTATCAGGGGACAGAAGGTATAAGTCCTGGTCAGAGTCCAAAGACTGGAGAACCAGGAGCACCTGTGCCTGAGGACAGAGAAGATGGATGTCCCAGCTCAAGCAGAGAGAGTGAGTTCATCCTTCCTCCACCTTTTTGTTCTATTCAGTCTCTCAACGGAGTGGGTGGTGCCCATCTGCATTGGTGAAGGTGGTCTTTTTTACTCTGTCTACTGATTCAAATGCTAATATCTACCTGAAATGCCCTCATGGATACACCCAGAAATAATGTCTTAACACATCTTTTAACCCAGTCAGGTTGCACATAAAAGTAACCATCACAGATGAAAACCACTATACAAATATTATTGTTGATTTAGAAATTATGTGCATCTTCTGATATGTAACCCAACTTTGTAGGAGCATCAGTGTAGTCTTGCACATCATCATCAGCACTGGACACATTTCTTACTGCATCCTCACTTTAGTGGAGAAAGATTTTCTGTGAAGGGAAATGACATCTCCCATCCTCCAGTTTCAATCCCCACACACTCACCTGCTAACAACATTTACTGTCCCCTGAGTATCAAAAACATCAACTTTACATGTTCTGGACTCTGGTAGCAAACCTGAAGAATAATAAAAGGAAATAAATATTTATAAACAAGAAGAGCAGGGGCTAACAATCCATTACAGAATCACTGAATACATTTTCTGTAAACATTAAATATTTTGCAGGTAATTGGTTGCTGTGAAAATGTGAAAAATGTCAACACATGCCATTCAATTGTAAAACGAGAGTGCACACACACATAAAATCCAGTACTCAGTGTTCATGTAAGAAAATAAATATGTGAATGTATTCATAATTATACATCTAGAAATGACTTTTCCTCCTCAAACTTCCTAAACCATCAAAAAGCGATTTATTTTTTCATTTTTCTTGCTGCCTAGAAACCTTTAAAATTTTAATCTCTATTGTTTTTCAGAAGATGTATTACTTGGGCAGTGGATCTGGGTCAGGAAAATGAGCCCCTCACATCTCTTGTTTATATTTCATTTCCACCTGGATTGTCACTGACACATGCCGCTTTCAATAACCAACGAAAAGTAATTATTGAGTCTCCAAAATCTCAGGTTTGAGTTTATAGCCTGGGCCTAAAGTAATGCCCTCCAATGATGCCCAATGTCCCTGGAATTCCCATTGTGCCCAAAGGCAAGTGATTTCTTTTTGATCTTCCTGGCACATCGCCCCTCAACAGATGCCCTCAGAAATTAATCCAAACTCTAGTTCAGAGCCCATCGTCAAAATGCCGTGAACTGAAATCCTCTTGAGCTCCCTAATCAAAGGTTTGGAAATTATGGATGGACCTAGAGATTGTCACACTGAGTGAAGTAAGTCAGACAGAGAAAGACAAATATCATATGATATCGCTTATATATGGAATTTAAAAAAAATGGTACAAGTGAACTTATTTACAAAGCAGAAATAGAGTCACAGATGTAGAAACAATCTTATGATTACCAAGGGGGAAAGGGACGGGGAGGGATAAATTGGGAGATGGGGAGGGATAGATTGGGAGATTGCGACTGACATATACACACTACTATATATAAAATAGATAACTAATAAGAACCTACTGTATAGCACAGGGAACCCTACTCAGTACTCTGTAATGACCTATATGGGAATAGAATCTAAAAAAGAGTGGATATATGTATATGTATAACTGATTCACTTTGCTGTGCACCTGAAACTAACACAACATTGTAAATTAACTATACTCCAATAAAAATTAATTAAAACAAAAAAACCAGTACAATATAAAAACAAATCTTAGAGGAAATTTCTCAAGTTGAGGTCTAATTTGTATAGTTGGCATTAAATTTCCTGGTTTCAAGTCCTCATGGCATATATTTCTGAACCCATTTTGCCCTGTTTTTGGCCCCTTTTTTAAGTTTCTGATTCCTTTTTCAACCATGACCTATCTGTGGATTACACCCCTGGGCAGGGGGAAGGAGGCAAGGAGGGGCATCTGAAATGGTGAGGACCTCACCCAGTGTCTGTTAAATTCAAGTGCTGGAAGTGCAGTGGGTGACGTGGGCAGATAGAGAGGGAGTTACAGAACATGGGGAGATACCTGCCTCACAAGAGACTGGAACTTTGGGTCCATCTTCAGAAGACTGAACTGATTTTACTCCTGGTTTTTATTCCCCCTCCTCTCCGGGACACATCTAAGCTGACACAAAGGAGGTATCTCCAATAAAGTAGCTGTCTACCATCCATCATCCGTGGGGCATTTTGCCATAATTGAGTGAATGATTGACAGGAAAAAGTGGTGCCTTGTTTGTTATCTGTTGGTTTGTTCTCAGAAACTCTGCACAATCTTAGCAAACATGCATGGTAAAACAAAATGGGGTAAGGATCACAATGACTCCCAATGTATCACACAACTATAACACGTATAACACAGTTCCATGGAGCCCCAGAGAGGCTGCCTGGCAGCAGTGATCATCAGTGAGTCAAAGCTAATGACACAGATGCTGGCTGACTCCCTCATCCCCCAAACTGTACAAACACAGTTCATCTTTCTGTGTCAAAAAGAGAACACATTCTCCCCCCCAAAATTGGTCATTTGATGAAAGCATTAGTGTGAAGGAACTGATGGTGAAGTTGTTACAAGATAGATGAAGTAAGGCGTTTTCACTGAATGTTCTATTTTAAACCCCCATCTGACAAATTTATGTTCCTGACTCAAATCAGTTTCTCCATAATCAGATGCTTGATTTGAGTTTGGGATATAAATTGGAAATTAGGGATCAACACCTATGAAACGAATGGGGAGGTAGCAAGATTAGGCAGCAGGAGAAATTGAACTGTGTAGTAGATTGACAGAGCTGTGTTCAACCCAGGCACTATTTCTTGAGGTGTATGCACTAAAGCCAGTCAGTAGTCTGAGAAAACAGTAAGAAATGTCAACTTAAAGGCTCCTTAATTTTAGAAAAAGGAGATGAAAAGAATAACATAATTATACACTATTCAAAATGGCAGATAAATGAGGAATTAATCAATTACATCATATACAAAAGTTACACTCCAGTTTCACATCAGGATGATTTAAGTCTGTTTTTCATCTGAATATGTCCCTTCGGAGAAGTCAAGAACTTGAGAAGTCAATCACAAATAAATAGTTACTGAACAAATGCTTTAAGACATTAATTATTGAGGGAAATATTGATATATTCTCAAGTAACTTGATGAATGAACCAGTTAAAATAATATTAAGGCAAAAGGATACAAAAATAGATCAAAGAAACAGAATAAAATGTCCAAAAATAGACCCACACTTATTCTGACTATTGGTTGTTAATAAAGTTTTCAAAGATATTCAAGAGGAAAAAGAAAGTATTTTAACAAATGGGGCAAAAAAATGGTTATCTATATGGACAAATTTACCTCACTGTAAATTGTAAATATCTTATAGAGATAAATTGATGCTCATCAAAATTAAACATTTCTGCTCTTTAAAAAAATATTTTAACATAATAAAGAACAGGCCAGAGTTTAGGAAGAAAATATTTGCAAAGCACACATCAGATGAAAAACTTGTATCCAGAATATGAAAGAACTTTACTCAATAATCAGACTCGTATAATAATATGAGAACAACATCTTATATAATAATGAGAACAACTAACTCAATTTTTAAAAATTGGCAAGATATTTGAACAGACATCTCACCAAAGAAGATATGAGAATGGCCAACAAGCATAAGAAAAGATGCTCAGCATCATTAGGTGTTAGGAAAACACAAATTAAAACCATAATATGATACCACTATACATACCATTATTATAGCTAAAATTAAAAGGATTGATCATTCCATGTCTTGGTGAAGAAGAAGGATGCCTGAAACTCTCATGCTTACCTGGTGGAAATGCACAACGATACAGCCAGTTTGAGAATACAGTTTGGAAGTTTCTTACAAAGTTGAACGTACATTTACTATGTGCTTAGGGGACTCAAACATCCCACTCCTTAGTATTTACTCAGGAGAAATGAAAACAGATAGCTACAATTAAACCTGTATGTGTATATTCATATTATCTAATTATAGTCAAAACCCAGAAACAATTCTAATGTCCATCAACTGGTAAGTAGATTTAAAAAACTGTAGTATATCAATACAATCCATGCTGCTCAGCAGTAAAAAAGAACAACTACTACAGATACACATAAAAACATGGATGAACCTCACAATCACTATTTTAATATTATACTTGGAGAATATTCCACAAAGTGACTTGAGTTTACTTACAATACCCAAAACTGAAAACAGGCCTAATGCCCATCAACAGGAGAATTGATTAACACATTGAGTTATATTAATTCAATGAATTTCTACTGAGCAGTTGAAAACAAAACTTTTGATATGCAAAACAACATGGGTAAATCTGAGTGAAATATGCCAGACATAAAAACATTCACACTGTATGATTATAGTTATATAGAGCTAACCTAGATGAAGAAATAAGAATGGCGGTTGCCTCTGGATGGGGATGAGGATTGGCTGGGGAGGAATGGGGGTGGGGATTTCTGGGAAGATAGAAGTGTTCTATATCAGAGCAGGAATGCACATTGCATGCCTGTATGCACTTACCAAACTGTGCAGTGAAGACGTGTGCAAAGTTTTTTCTCAACACAAGTAGTACAAAAAATAAGAATCAAATTGTGAGGGGTGGTAGAAAAAAATAGCATTGCTTCTGTTTAAATATGAAAGCTCACTGGAATCTGTAATAGCTTGTGTGAAATGTTTTAACGTTGAAGACACAAACCACCTAAGGTATCTGACAGATGAGAATCTTCTCATATACTCACCCTGATTATTACCCACAACTTAATGTACTCAACAAATTTCCACTTTTCTGCCTCTGCCTCTGCTCACGTCATTACTTTTCTCTGGAATAACGGCTGTTTCCTTCCCCCTCTTCTGCCTATTGAAATCCATCTCATCTTCAAAGCCTGTCTCAAGTATCACCTCCCCCAGGAGACTTATCGGCTTCTTGTCCCTGTGAATTCTAAAACAATCATTGTTACCCATTCTCCAGGAGTTTTCACTTTATCTTCAGGAAAAGGTTTGGACTCAAGTTTCTCCTCCCTTACTTTGAAAGTTTTCATGGTGTCTGTAATCAGCTTGTGTGTCTTTTCTCTGTATCCCTTATGGTGCCTAGAGAGGCCCAACACGTGATTGATAAGTGACATAGATGTTTTCTGAATGAATCAAAGAAATGGAATACTCATTAGCCTTGCTTATTTATTTATCACAAAATAGTTTCGTCAGCCTGTTGATCCTTGCAGAATAAACTCGCACACAATTTATGTCTTTTCTTTGTTCATTCTGGTCCCTAAGTCTATAGACGGACGCCTGCTCAAACCTGTGACTCTTCTGCACGAGGTCTCTCATCTTGTTTCACCTCTGCCTGTCACCTCTCAGACCAGCTTTCTTTTTTGAAGTTATTTGATGGATTAATATTCCGATCAGGGAAAAGTCCTTGGAGAGAGACTGCCCACTGGATGTACAAATCACAGATAATGAACTTCTAGCAGTTCATTGGAATGGTCACCCAAAGGAAGGTACCAACACATCTCACTTAACCACCTCACAAAATACAATGATTATTCCACTGGATCTCAGAAAACACAATTTGCACATTTCAACATGTAGATATTACAAACACTCTGTCCTAGAAGAGACAGCAGCATAGATTCCAAATCATCACGTGGTTGAGTCAGGATTGTGAAAATTATTCATGAACTTACATCTGGTGTGTAATAGGCGTCTGGGATGCAGGCTGCTGATATGTTCTTTTTGATCACATTCCTGAAGGCAAGACCCCAGCCCAGGGAGGTCAATGTTAGGTCACTGCCAGATTTCATTGCAAGGCTCAGAAAAGCTTCAGCCAGTGCAACAGAGCCTTCTCTCAAGATACAGCTCACAGAAACATAGACAGAGCAAGCCAGTAATGAGTACCATCAAGACTCGGGGTCAAAGATTTTGTCAAAATGCCAAACTTGTGAGGTTTGGTGTATCCATAATGTAGACAAAGCACATTGGTATGACAGCCAGCAAAAGAAGCAAGGACCTGTTATTTCTGCGGTCAGGGGGAAAATCACTTAATTACATACCTGATGGGATTAAGAATTTCAGGTGATGTGGGGAATGTAAATTCAAACTCACAAACCAACTTTTATTTTGCTAGAAATGATGTAAGTCTGCTCTTCTCTGATAAAAACTGAGATTTTGTTGTTGTTTTGAATTAGAACATTATTAGTGAAATTCGGTAAAGTCTCAGGGGAAGAGGAAATTTTTGTTTGTCATCCTTTCAATCTCTCGATAAGTACAGCATTTGTATTTTTCCTTTGCCATAAACAGAACAAAGATGAATAATGATCTCTCTTTACAGAAACACTTCTCCAGGGCAATGTGTTGAAACTGGGGTGAGAGAAATTCTGAGATCTTAGATGATCAGTTTGCTAAACCCCACAACTTCTTGGAGCAGCCATGCTGCATTTAAGGGGCAAAGCAATGAAAGCTGTGTTTGTGACATACGTGTCAGACCCCATTTCTGTGCCTTGTGGAGCCTCCACAGTCTTCGGGCTGAGAGACTGAATACGCGGACCATATATAGCAATAGAACTCTGACCCACCCACCATCTGCAGCAACCAGCCCAGGAAACCAATCCATTATATAAGGAACCAGTTTCAGAAGCCAGCCTGCTGGCTACATCAGACTTGTAGGAAGTCAGATCACTGTCTCTAGCAATAATCTGGGAAGCCAAACAATGACCCCTGTAACCATTAGCCCCAAATGGCCAGGATTTGATTAATAACTGACAGCTTCCCTAATTTTTGTCCCTACTTCCCACTTAGGACCAACCAGAGAAATATGCACCCTAACCAGTCACAAAGGATGCCCTCTGCTTCTAGTTGGCCCACCTCCAGTTTCCCCATGCCGAAAGCCTCCATTCAGGGCACACCTGAAGCCTTCCTTGTTCTCCACTATAAGACATTTCTGCCAAATGCAAGTGATGGTGACTGACTCCATTGCTGTAGCAAGCTGTGAATAACTAGGCAGTGCTCATTCCCACCAGCTAGTCTTTATTTCCACAACTCTTTCCTTGACTGCCCAGACCTCCCTGATTCACGCAGGAGCATCCACCAACGTCCAGGCATTTTGTCACCTATTAACACCTCCCCCTACACGCATGCTGGACCCACTTAAACTTGCCTGTCCTCATGAGCAACTTCACAGGACTTGAATGGGAACGAGATAGACTCATTAAAGGTAAATCTGAGGTAGCTGTTGCCCTAGAGAAGCTGCAAACTAAAGAATCAAAGAGCTGACAGTGGCATTGACCCCAGTGTGGAGGGCTGATGGGGAAGGCTGAGAGAAGAGGAGCACTTAGGTAAGGCCCGCCCACATTGGTCAGGTTCTGCACACTTGACCAAAACAGAGTCTAGACCTGTAAAAGGTGTATTATCCAGGCCTCCATCTTTTAGGCCATCAACTCACTTTTTTTACTTTGAAGTGAAAAGGAAATATATATATATACACATATTCATATATTTTTATTTATATATTTATATGTATTTATATATTTATATTATATATATTTGTTTTATATAGATATTTGTTATAAAATTTTATAATGTAATTGGGTAACATGTTCTAGGTGCCTACTTTTTTTTCACATTTTTTGGTACAACAATTTTGTTCTTGATGTTAGAACTTTCTAAGAATCTATTTTTGAAAAGATTTATACACAGACATTGATAGAAGGGTAATTTGTAGCACAATGTGGAAATGTATACGGTATGATGGGAAGTGAAAATTAGTGTGTAGGGCTATTTACATCACACACACACACACAAGCACACACACACATTCTTTGATCAATAGCAATACTAATTAATACTGCTATAGCATATCAACTCATTTACTCCTCCCAGTAACCCAAGGAGACACGTATTATTTCATCCTTGTTTTATATACTAATGGAAGTTAGGTAACTTTCTGAAGAGTAGGCATTAACATATGTTCATTTATATTGTCTATATTCACTAACATTAATCTATTTTAAACTATGGTTTAAAAGTTAACACTAATAAGTCAGAATCCCCTTAAAAATATTGCCCTCAGTTATGCAGGTGGTTCGTGACTTAACATAATTCCACTTCAATTTTTCAACTTTATTATGATGGGAAGGTGATATGCATTCAGTAGAAAACATACTTTGAATTTTGATCTTTTCCCAGGCTAGTGATATTTGGTGTGATAGTTACTCTCTCCTGATGCGTGGCAGTGGCAGCAGACACAGGTCCCAATCAGTCACATGATCACGAGGGTAAACAAGTGATACACTCACAACCATTCTGTACAGACAACCATTCTGCTTTTCACTTGCAGTACAATATTCAATCAACTGCATGAGACATTCAACACCTTATTATAAAATAGGCCTTGTGTTAGGTGATACTGCCCAACTGTAGGCTAATGTAGGTGCTCTGAGCACGTGTAAGGTAGGTTAGGATAAGCCAAGATGTTCTGTAGGTCAGGTGTATTAAATGCATTTTGGACTTACAATATCTTCAACTTATGATGGACTTATCAGGATAACACTTAGAAGTTGAGGAAGATCTGTAGTTGTAATAAATTCAAATGGGTTTTAGCTAGCAACAGTTACATAGTCATTTCATTTGATAATTAACACTACTTTTCTTCCTAACGAGAGTTCTTGAGGAATCATATTTTTAAAATAAATTCCCCAAGGTAATTGCTGGGGAAGTATTTTAGTAAACTAACAAATGTATTATTTAAACACTGCTCTGATATTTATTTCCAATTGCCAGATAAACATATTGTGTATATATATATATTTTTTGAATTTTTGAATTTTATTTTATTTATTTTTTTATACAGCAGGTTCTTGTTAGTCATCCATTTTATACACATCAGTGTATACATGTCAATCCCAATCTCCTTATGAAGTTAAAGCCTTTTGTTTTGACTAAGATCCAAATTCCTCTTTCCTGTCTTCTTTTCACATGTTATGTGTATCTCTTTTAATTTAGTAGTTTATCAAATAAATAATTAATTCAAAGCAAAGTAGAACTCTTCAAAATATATCTTTTATATATGTCTATACTTTTAACAATAACAAAAAATACTTTACATAAGTTAAATGTTGCTGCCACCTTTTGAAGTGTTTTTATTGTTACTCCAAAGGAGCATGAAATAAATAATAATACTGGGGCCATGCTCAATGGTGAGACGCAGAAGCGTTATGGCCCCTCCCCTGTGTTTCTGCAAGATTCCCAAATTACTCCAAACGTGAAAAGTCATGTTCAGGATTGGGAACAGACAAGCAAAAACCACTGAACTCTGCATATTCTCTGATGGAAACTTGTGACAAATTGCTCTTGTTCCCAAGTCATAGACTGAAAATATTTAAAATTAAATGACTCCTCCAACATCACTGCCTAAGAGGGACACAATCATCAAATGCCACAAGGATCAGCCAGAATTTAATCAAACCAGTCCGTGTGCTTGGGGGCAGGTGGTGTTTTGCAATGTAATTATGGGGGCGGTGTTATCACCCTATTTGGTAAGTGTAGCACAGAAACTCCCCGACTCCCATCAGGATCTCTGCATGGGAGAGAGGAAACTCTAAACTCTAGGATTCTGTGTGAAAGTTGGCTTGGTGCTTAGAAGAATAATGATACTACTGATATGATACTATCTGGTCAATATTAAATTCTATTTGCTTTTTAAAAGTATAGCTTTAACTATAGACACGAAAATATTCACCAAAATTTCTTTTTCTCACAGCGTAATCAAAATAAATTTTCTTCTATTATTCTCTAGGAAATGAAATATCACACTCTCAGATTTCAGTATACTTCATATTATGGGTTACCCCAAATAAATATCCGGATATATTTTAGAACGACACTCTTGGTTTCAGTATATATACTTCCATTTGTATAATCATAAAAACATCACTACTCTGGGCCCGATATTTATTTTTTCTAATGGAAGGAGGGTAAGAAGATAATATCTAAATCTAAGTCCTTATTTGAATTTTTCCAGATATGTTTCTGTGAAAGAAAGAGAAAGAGAAAGAGTTCAATACCCAGTAGTTGCATGATATCTCTAAGTATTAAATTTTAATTTTCTCAGTGAAAGAGACAGTATTTGATTCCATAGCCTTCCTAATTTTTTCAGAGCTCATAATTTAGTGCATTTGCATAAAATGGGGTGAGAAATGTTGGCTAACCTTTCTTTTACTTGTAATATTCCTTAAGAAAAGTTTACGGTTAGTTTACAAGACCCCAGGGCAGGTGTTAATATTAAACAGTGAGAACATATGGTAAAAAGATGGATCCATTGTGACCTACTTTGTCATAACACCATTGTTAAGGTTTAAAAACTAAAAGAGGAATCCATGCAATAATTTTAAAGCAATACTCCCAATAGTGCCAGAATCTCTCAGGATTCCTTACACTGTTGATTTATCCTCAAATTTTCTTTTCTATTAAAGATGCTGATAGTTGGAATTAAATAAAAGCCTTAGACAATAGACGCAGTTTTTGCCTTTAATGCAATTTCAAAGGTAGACATCCCAAATTTACCAGTTGCCACTAATGTTTTCCTGAGACCAAACATCACACGTTTGACAAAAAGAGATATACTTCCACAAAGCTGCTATGCAAAAATCAACAGCAATTACCAACAAGAAATACAGACTCAGGACCAGACAGCAGTAAAGAACACAGATTTCTCTTTTTTGGAGCCCTACAGGAGATTTCAAAATAACATATTGAGAAGCAATGATTTATAATCCCCACCCTTAATCTTCTAGCCTACAGAAATTTTTCCTTAATATAGGAGCTGAAAACTACAGTTTGCATAACAGTCTGTTGTTAGGTTTTATCATTATAAATCTACACCTTTTTGAAATATCCTACAGCCCTGGGAAGAGGTTCACAGTACAATTATTGTTTTAAAGTGTATGACGACAGCAAGAAATCAAAACTGCCTTTTAGGGCTTCCGTCAGCTATCATGCCCAGCTGTGCCAAAACATCCAAATAGTGTAAAATATACACACTTCTTCAAGAAGTCTTTGCATCCCTAGAAATTACCCACTGTCTATTACAAAACTGGTGATCAACAAATCTCTGTGTAGTGCTGGTTTTTGAAGATGAGGTATTAGTTTCCTAGGGCTGCTGTAACAAAGTACCACAAACTGGCTGCTTGAAACCACAGACTTTTATTGTTTCACAGTCCTGGAAGTTAGAAGTCCAAAATCAAGGTGTCAGTAGGTCCACTCTACTTCTGAAAGCTGTAGGGGAGAATCCTTCCTTTACTCTTTTTTCGCTTCTGGTGGCTGACAGTCCTCGACTTCCCTTGGCTTGCAGCTTTATCACCCTAATCTCTGCCTTGTCATCACATGTGTGCCTGTGTCTAAATCTGAATTTCCATCTTCTCATAAGGATACCAATCATATCGGATTAGGGTTAACACTAATGACCCCATCTTAACTTGATTATATCTGCAAAGACCCAATTTCCAAATAAGGTCACGTTCATATGTACTGGGGTTTAGTGCTTTCACTTTTCTTTGGGGAGGACACAATTCACCCCATAACACAAAGCATTCTGTCCCCCATTTTTGTTGTGTCTCCTTTACGCCAAGTAATATGTTGAACATTTACCTGCCTCACAGGAAATGTGTTGGCTAATTGCAGGATATGTACACTCTTATTACATTATGAATCTTTGTTCACTAAATTGTAAACAAAACACATTGTACGTTGTCCATGCTCCCGTGATCATCAAAGCTGCTCTTAACATTTGTAACTTTCAGGCAGAGAGACAGCTGAAGCTCCTGCCTTGGTTTCTCAGGGCAACATCTGTAGAGTATCATCCTCTTCCCCCAAACAAAAATTGGGGCAAATTGTACAATACATCAGCTTTGTGCCATTCTTATTGCAAGAGGTTGTCCATGAGATGTGCTTTGAACACTGAACATTGGAATATCTGAGTAATTTTTTTGATACAGAAAATGGAATAATATAAATTGGAACATCCCTTGCAAATTTGGGATGTGCGTGGCTTTCGGATTAAAGAATGCAAAGAATATAATAAAATAGAAAGATCTATTTTTACAACAATTAAGAAGCATCTGGACACATGCAAAAAAAAAAAAAAATCAAAACTTGAAGTAAAAATGAGTAAATCCTCTTAAGTCTAAAGGAATAGCTAAGGACTAATATTTTAGCTCTTACATTCCAAAATCTTCTCAGAGTAGAAGCATAAGTTAAATTTTCAAGGAGGCTTTTTAAAATTTGGCTTTTTTAAAACAATGTTCAGCAATTGCTGGACAGACCTCACATACGACTTTGGCAATGCTGAGTTCCTAGGTGTCCCCAATGTGGCTACCTCAGTTGCACATATTAAAATATAAATTTTCTGATGAAATAGGAAATAGAAGTAAGAATTCTGATGAAATGTGAAGTTGATGTATCATTTAATATTAGTCACCTGGTAATTTTAATCATGACGCAGAAATTACATTTAATTATGCAATGTATGTATGGAACACTCCATATTCACACACTGTACTAAGGAGAACAAGAGGTCTATAGATTTCACAGGATATTTTCAAAGACGCATGGAAACTTATTCCTCTGGGCTCCTGGAGACTCACTGGAGGGAGGTTTGCAGGAGGTGGAAGGTACGGTTTGTGGCCGTAAAACTCAGCAAAGTTAACTGATTCCAAGGAAATAGATTCCATGACCGGGGCCACTCCATTGCACGCTCCTCAGAGCTGTGGTCTAGATCCTGGTCATGTATGTAACTCCAGGTGAGTTTTTGTGCCTGTTTTTGAGCAGATGCTGAGTTAGAGCTGATATAACCTGAATTTGTTGACAGCACAATGTGGTCAGTGTGGAACATGTACACACTGTCCTCCAAACCCATGCTTTGTAAGGAAACTGGTTTTAGAATCAGAAAAAAACCACAAGGGAAAAGGCGATGACAGTGCTTTGATGTTCCTGGCTAACTAATGAATTCTCCCTCCTTTAAAAGGAGTCTAGGGCTCCAAGGATGGAAAACTAAGTCCACATGTTGGCGCTCTCATTCTCTCCCATGTTTCCCACTCTGGTGGCCCAGTAGCAGGTAGAAAATTACATACCACAACTGGAATCAAAAGAGGGCACAAGTTAACACTTACAATTTTGGGCCTGCCCAGAATCCATACTTATTTTGGTAATAACAACAATTTTTCTTTTTTTTTTGGTCATGGGTATTTACAGTTTTAGGCCAGCCCAACATTCACTCTGCCTAAGGTAATAGTGTCTCAGTTTCCTATGAGAAGCAAGCCCTCAGCAGCTAACCCCACTTTTCATGGGACTGAGAGGGTTCCCAGTGTGTAGGACTTTTAGTAATAAAACTGGGTAATTCCCAGGAAAATCAAGAATTGGTCATCCCATTTCCCCCAAATCCTGCACAGTGAGAATATCTATCCAACTGCCCTCTCCATAACCCCTGGTTACAGGAGATAGCATGAGACTTAAACAAGGCCAATCAGAGTTTCCCTGTTCTGGAACTTGAATCTTGACTGGGAGATAGAATCAAGGATAAAAATACATGAAACTCTGCACCTTTAAGGGACTGTCCATTGCATCTCACTTCCCAGGACCCCACTGTTCTCTGGTCCTTGTCCTTCTGAGGATTCATTGTTCAGCCTCCCTGAATCACAATTAGCCAGAGTGGCAGTGTGTCAGTTGCACTCAGGAAACTCTAACTGGTCCAGAGAATGACACCTGCAGCTGAGGTGGGACAAGTGAGAGATGCTAACTGTGGGCTTGGCTGAGGCAAGACACGTGGAGGAAGCAAAGGTCATTTTTCACTCCAGGTTTTTCCCGAGGACAGAGCAGGAAAGCCTGCTATGGGTTAGCACAGCAGTTTGTTAAATTTTTTGCTGTTGTTGTTTTGGAATGCAGACCAAGTGTCAATGGTGGCTGAACTTTCAAGGACTTGATAGAAAACATTTAAGGCATTGGAAATAAATTAGAAAAGGGAGAAAACACAGCTTTGCTGAAAGAAGACCTTTCTCCCTAGGACCGTAATCTAAGATGGCCATTGAGTTCACAGTATTTAATGTTGGAAAAGTCCAACTCCCAACACCTAAACTAAAATTGGTACTGTTGACATAAAACAGATAAACTGTCAGATAGTTCTCCAGTAAAGATGGATTTATCTGGGATCAGCAGAGAATTGCAATTCTGGTCTACAACCATGGTGAGCCACGTGTAAGTCCCCTCATAGCCAGGGAAGCAGGGCAATCCCATACAGGGGAAAAGAAAGTTGGGAGGGCCATAGTAAATAAAGAGTCCATGGCTTTTCAGTGGCTGGGTCCTTGCTAGGAAAGAAGAGGCATCTTCCTTCTTCCTCTTGGACTCTGTTATAGTCACAGGGCATGAGAGCTCCCCCTTCTGGTCTCCTGACTCTATTTAATTGAGGTTTCTGTTTATTAAATTTTTACAGTGCCAATAGCAGCCCCAGGGCAGGAAATATATCTGAAGATGCAAAGGGCATCTGGCTCATGTCTGCTTCTCCCAGGCACAATCCCTGTCTAACAAATATCAGAATTGTGCATGGCCTCATCTAGGATTCCATCTCCAGACAAAGTGCAGACTCTCCATTGTTTCTTAACCGTTGTTTTGAGGCAGAGAGCAAGGTACATATTAAACTGAACTTTGTGGAGCTGGGCCCATATTCAGGTCTATTTCTAAGAGGCAGAATATCCCAGACTTGCCCTTGATCCAGGAACAATATATCAGCATTGGTCCCTAATTAATTGTGTTGACCAAATGCAAATCAACAGAAAGCCAATCTACCTTCACAGGACTGTTTTCTCAAAGACACAGGGGGTCCGCTGCAAACAAAGAATTGGGGTTGCTTATACCCTATGGTGACCCTGAGGCCCCAAACCTGAAACAGGTTTAGAAACAGGTTTCTAAGTGGTGCTTTTCCAGAAGGGACAGCCTCCCTGGAATCTCTCCAAAGGGTCCTTGGAGAACAACAGACAAGGGAAGGGATTCCAGTGGGCAGGGTTACCACCTTGGAGCCGACTCCTCTGCCAGGTCAGTGAGTCCTGCTCTTCCAACCCAGCAGGACGTGGACATTACTCAGGACCCATCACTGTTGTCTTGGTTTATAAGCTGTGCCTCTTTCTTCCCTTTCCCAGGGACACCAGAAGCAGTGCTCTAGGTTCATGGTGACTGCTGCCTTTGGGAAGGGTAAGAGAAGAAGGAAACTGGGAAAGGGTTCCAAAGCTCACTGACAAAATGTGGACTTTCTTCTATCTTCATGTGAGGAGGTCGTTTTACAAGTTGGAGCAAAGAGCCCTCCAGCTAGGTTCCTACCCTCCCACAGAGACTGGGGGGTAGGGGTGCTACCCTCCTTGATGACTGCACTTCAGAGAGATGGCTCCCAGGTCCTTGAGAAAGGCATCCCTGGGTTGAAAAACTGGCAAGAGGCCTTTTAAAAATTTACATCTCAAAGAGAAAGGAAAACAACTGGTAAATTTTCCAAAGTAAATGCTCTAAGAAAAGGGAGGTCAGGCCTGGAGTCAAAAAGAAGCCTGTTTAAATTTAGTCAAGCTGAAGGAAATGTTATAAGATCATCTTGGTCTTAACATTCATATATATATATATATATATATATATTCATGTTTATTTATCTATAGTAGTGGTTTGCTTCTAAGATTTTCCCAGTAGAAGATGGTAATTTTCCTTCAGTCTCTTTAAGCTTCTGGAGAGATTCTTGACATGGTTTCAGTGATGTGACTCAGACAGAAATCAGTTAGAGAACAATGTGGATCAATTATAAAATAATACATGATAACCCACTGCTAAATTGTGTGGATCATACGAAAGCCAAAGGATTTTAGAAAAATCAAGAGCCACCATGCATGAGAACATTTGCAAGGCCACACACTATGCATGAGAACATTTGCAAGGGCAAAGTCATGAATTTCATTAGTGTAAAGAGTCTAAGAGATTTGTAAATGCATTTCAAATGCATTTACTGCTGACACACCCTAGACTGAGTGAAAATGGGAAGCATTTACTCCTTTGTATTGTAGGAAAGCCTCAGCTAGTGGGTCTTGGATTTTCAGTGACGGCTGTTTTCTTTTGGTACAAAAATTTCTCTGCTTGAGTGTAGGCAGAATGGGAGAAAACTCTATCCAAGCGTTTGCCTCATTGTATCATTGGAGGCATTCTTTCTGAGCAGGATTCGTCCTTCACTTTTTACACCTTGCTCTTTAAAAGGCGTCATCCAGATCTGACACCATCATTTTATAAAATATGAATAATATCCTAAGGACTGTCCACTACATTTTACACACCAAATTTCTCATAGGAAATTTAGGACTGATTCCCAATTTGGTTAGTCTAGGAAAGGGCCGTGACAGTGCCCTATAAAAATCGCAGGTTAAGAGAAGGGAACCTGGATTCAGTCCCACCTCTGCCACTAGATTAGGTAGACTTTCCTTCTCTCAAGGCCTCAGGTGCTCACCTGTAAAATTCTATGCCTGCTGAATATAGTTTTATTTTTATCAAACAGTTGCATTATCATCAAAGAGTTGCGTTATTATGCAACTGTAGAAACGGAGGCACAGAGGAATTAAAGGATGTGCAGGAGGCCCTAGAACAAGAAGAGAAGGCCTGGGGCCCAGGTCTAGCTGAGCCAGAATCAGGACATACCTTCCCACCAGGTGTGATTTTAAACAAAAGCAGAGCTGAAGGCCCTAAGCAAATGTGTCCCCTGCAACTGGATATTTCAGTCAATGGGGACAGCACAGTGTTAAGGAGGATACAGAGTTTATAAAACAGTGTCTAAAGATAAAATAAAATTTGTGGATCTATGCTGAGAGCAGCTCTGTGCTAGGTGAGGGAATAAAATCAAAAGGTTTTGTAGTTAAGATCAGGTTTTAACCCTATCCAAACTTCTGTGGCTGACTTCTCTTTACTCCGGCAAGTTTGATCTATGTTCAAAAGTTTTGCTGGCTTTCAAATGGCTGAAGTAAATTTATTGAAATGTTTGAGCTAAACATTTCTTTGAAGACCACTTATGTTTAGAAAAAGAGACTTGGTAACACACTATGTCCCCCCAGTAAGCTAATGCAAGAATCCTAAAGATCAAAATTCCCCAAATCTGGCAGAACAGAACTTATTCTCTTGGGCTGACCCCCTGTAAAGCTCCTAGGATACAGCTCTGTCCCTCCTGGGGATGATGTTTCAGGAGTAGCTGGTGCTGGGCCTCCTGTATGCTGTATTATTTTACTAAACTATATTTGCTTATATTTTAATCAATTTATTCACAACCTCTGAAGGTTTGAAGTTTTCCAAAGGATATAAATAGTTGAAAGATTCTTATTTCCTAGGGCCACAGTCAACCTCACTTAATAGCGAGAACTTATGGTGTCTGAGTTCCCCAAATAGCATATGGTTGATTTAACATGTCTTCCTTAATTCAGAACATCATAAAGAGGAAGGAAAACCTACTTAATTTCCATTTCCCATAGATAAACTCTATTAACATTTTTCTATGCGTAATCACACTTACATCTGTTTATTAAGTAGGACTGCTTAAGTAGGACTGCATGCTCCTTTTTTCTATCTAATACTATCTTATACTGATGCCAATTAACATAAAAATATACCTGTATTTAGTTACTTCAATGTCTTGATATCCATCCCCAGTATTAAACTGATTAAATAATATGCAGAATGTGTCCATATGTAAATTAATACCCCCAGGATATACATGCTTTGTTAAAACAGATGACTAATTATAGGCATAAAGAGTAGAATGTAAAGAATTAGTAGCTACTGACAAATAAAATTAGGCTGATGTACGACATATTTTGAAATATATAAAGCAGAGCAGTAACAGAATGAAAATTCACATATTAGGCATAGGACTGTTGCTATACACACATTATGTATTTGAATGAGAGTGTACATTGTATGTCAGACATAAAAGTTGTACAGAACCATAAAGTAGAAGTATTATGGACTGTTGTCAGAAGACCTGTGTGGGATTCTGGAAAATATGGGTTTTAAATTTCATCCTAGTGAAGCAGGAGATCAAGCTGCTTTCCCCAGACATTGAATGAGTGAAACACCCATTAGCAATGAAGATAAAATATACACAACCTTTCACACAAACAAGATACCAATAGATGGTGAATTAAACCAACATTGCTGTTAGAGACTTCTATCAAACAATACTGTGAAAATGGAAGCCAACATATGCCAACTACCAAATAAGGGAATTTTGATAGAAGTTCAATTTGATGGCAATGACCATGAATTGGAGAAGTATTGACCATAATATTTTAAGTGGAAAGGGCAAAATATGAAATATGATGCTTTCAAATGTAGCAAGAACTGAAAATACTAGTTGGAAACAATTATTTTGATTTCATTTAGTTTTACCATTTTGACAGAATTTAGCAAACCCCTCAGTACATTTATTTTTTATTATTACTTTATTTTTTAAGAGCGGTTTAAGTTTCACAGAAAAATTGGTGGAAAGTTACAGAGATTTCTCATATACCCTGGCCTGACACATGCATAGACTCACACACACATAGACTTCCCCATTAAAAAACCTTTTCCAGGAGATTGGTGCATTTATTACAACTGATGGATCTACACTGGTTTATAATTAATCAAAGTCCATAGTTTACATTAGTTTACATCATGGTTCACTCATGTTGTTGTACATTCCATGGTTTTGTACAAATGTATAACGACTTATATCTCTCATAATTGCATAATTCTCTGTGCTCTGCTTATTTATCTCTCTCTCCCCTCCCCAACCCCTGGATACCATTGATTTTTTTTCCTGTCTTCATAGTTGTACCTTTTCCAGAATGTCACATAGTTGGAATCATATAGTATGTAGCTTTTTAGATTGACTTTTTTCACTTAAAATATGAAGTTAAGGCTTCTCCATGTCTTTTAATGGCTTGATGGCTCATTTCTTTTTAGTGCTGAATAATATTTCACTGTCAGGTTGTGCCATGCACCACTCACCTACTGAAGGACATCTTGGTTGCTTCCAGGTTTAGGCTATTATGAATAAAGCTATATACATATTAAAATACAGGATTTTGTGGGGACTCAAGTTTTCAACTCCTTTGGGTAAATACCAAGAAGTGTGATTGCTAGATCATATGATAAACATATGTTTAGTTTTATAAGAATTGCCAAACTGTCTTACAAAGTGACTGTACATTTTGCATTCCCATTAAAAATGAATGAGAGTTCCTGTTGTTCCACATCCTTGTGAGCATTTGGTGTTGTCAGTGTTCTGGATTTTGGGTTTTCTAATAGGTGTGTAGTGGTGTCATTTTTCTACGCATTTCACAGATGACGCATGATGTGGTGAATATTTTCATATGCTTATTTGACATCTGTATCTTCTTTGGGGACTTGTCTGTTAAAATATAGGCCCCACTTTTTAATTGGGTTGTTTGTTTTCTTATTGCTGAGTTTTAGGAGGTCTTTGTATGTTTTGGATAACAGTACTTTATCAGATGTGTCTTTCGTAAATATTTCTTCCCAGTCTGTGGTTTGTCTTCTCACTCTCTTAACACTGTCTTTCTCAGACAACACGTTTTTAGTTTTAATGAAGTCCAGCTGATCAATTATTGCTTTCATGGATTGTGCCTTTGGTGTTGTATCTAAAATACCCTGGTCATACCCTAGATCATCTAGGTTGTCTCTTATGTTATCTTCTAGGAGTTCTATAGTTTTAAGTTTTACATTTTTAAGTCTTTGATCCACATTTTGAGTTAATTTTTGTGCAGAGTGTAAGGTCTGTGTCTAGATTTTGTGTGTGTGTGTGTGTGTGTGCGTGTGTGCGTGTGTAGATGTCAGGTCTTCCAGTACCATTTGTTCAAAAGACTATTTTTCCTCCATTGTGTTGCTTTGCTCCTTTGTCAAAGATCAGTTGACTAAATGTATATGGTTCTATTTCTGGGCTTATTCTGTTCCATTAATCTATTTGTCTATGCTTTTACCAATATCACAGTGCCTTGATTATTGTGGCTTTATAGTAAGTCTTAAGTTGCAGAGCATCAATCCTCCAAATTTGTTTTTCTTCAATATTGCTTTGGCTATTCTGGGTCTTTTGCCTCTTCACATAAACTTTAGAATATGTTTTGATATCCACAAAATAACTTGTTTGGATTTTGAATGAGATTACATTGAACCTATAGATCAAGTTGAGAAGAACTGACGTCTTGACAATATTGAGTCATCCTATCCATGAATATGGAATATCTCTTTATTTATTTAATTCTTCTGTGATTTCTTTCATCAGAGTTTTGTAGTTTTTCTATATAGATCTTATACATATTTTGTTAGATTTATACCAAATTCTTTCATTTTGTGAATTATAACAACAGAATCCAGAAAATTTGAAAAACGAGTTCAAAATTGCAAGCCTCCTAATTTGCTAGAAGTGATCACTTAGAGAATGGTCACAGTGAACTCCATGGGTTTTCTATGAACTTTGTAAATATTCCAATATGCATTAAACATAGCCTTTTTAAACCACAACCTATATGAATGTAAGTCTGATATTTAATAAAGCAAAGTTATTTCTGCAACAGATATTGTTAATATATTACTTTGCAAGGGCTGTCATAAGAGCATCACAAACTGGGTGCCTTAAACAATCCAGATTTATTTCCTCACAGTTCTGAAAGCTAGAAGTCTGAAATTAAAATGTAGGCAGATTTTTTTTTCCTCTGAGGGCTGTGAGTGAGGATCTGTTCCAGGTCTCTCTCCTTGGCTTGCAGATGTTTATCTTTGTATTCACATGGGGTTCTCCCTGTATCAAATTTCCCTTTCTTATAAGGACACCGGTCATATTAGGTCCTGACCTAATGACCTCATCTTAATTCTGTAAAGAACCTATACCAAACGAAGTTAAATTCTGAGGTACTGGAGCTTAGGACTTCAAAGTAGGAATTTATGGGAGAAACAATTCAATCCATAACAATTAGTATATTTAATTCAGCTGTTTATCAGCAAATGAGTCAAATTCTATGAAGATTCTAATCAAAATATGCAATTTAAAATGTGTTATATTATCATGAAGCATCATGTTCGTTGTCAGTGCTAAGAAAAATTTTGAATATAAGGTAGACATTTCTGAGACTATTTCCATACATCATACGTGGCAGGGGCCTCTGTACCTCTACCTGGAGAGACACCCAAAGCTCTCATAGTCTTCTATTCTGCCCTCTCCATCACTCCCAATAAATCTGCTATCGAGAAAGAGGGTGATAATGCTTGCTATTTTTTCTTTAACTTACTTTTTAGAATTGTTAAAAGTGTGTATGACTGGTTATATTTACAATGTTAGCATCCCACACAGGAGTATTTGTATTTTAACAGTACAGCAAATTAAACAAAAAAAAGATGAGTGTATAATGGTGGAATATTTTTTCAACAAGGATACAGCACAAAAAGATTATTCAGATAACACCATGTATTTCTTGGGGTTGTAGGTGGAAACTTATTCAACCTTCAACCCCCAGTTCCTGGCATGTGGTTGACCTTCAATAAACAGCTGATTAGAAAGCAGGAATGAATAAATTATCCAGTAGGCATATAGAGTAGAGTTACTGGAAATGATATCCCATGTAAACCAAAATTAACGCTAAAAAATTACCTACTGCTTTTATTAGTTAACCAGTCTCATCTCCATTTAATTTTTACTCCCGTATTTAGCCATTTTTAAAAAATTGTCAAATCTTTAAGTCTAGCCTTTTATATTATCTGATTATCTTCATGCCATACAATGATGTCTGCTTTACATAACCTAAACTTTCTCAAAGTTACAAAAGCTTAGCAAATTTTTTTTTTCAGTTTGCTGATGTTTCACTTAGGATTAAAAATAGTGTTCATAAGTGAGAATGGCCTATATAATTTTTTTCCTTGTACTTCTCTTGACTGTGTTTGAATTCTGCATTATGTAAGATAATGGAATCTTTCCATTTCCTATAGTCTACATTTCACTGTAGAGGGATTTTTTTTTTTGCCAAAATTCTTTTTTTTACAGCTTTATTAAGATATAATTGATATACCAAAAAACATATTTAATGTACACAACTTAAAGAGTTTTGGCATATACACACACCCGTGATACGTTTATTACCTTGTTTATGGTGATGGTATTATGGGTTATGCATGCATCCAAACTCATCAAACTGCATACATTAGCCAGTTTTATAACTCATTGTCTATTCAGCATCTGCTTTCTCATCCTGAACCTTCTAAACCTGCCATTTTAACAGCTCAGTTCTTTCTGTATTGACAGTTTTCATCCTCATCTTGCTCAGTTATCTGTTCAATGGCTTCAACACCATGGTGACTCCTACCATTTTGTCTGGCAAAATAATTTTAAAATGTCTATTTTGATTTATTTTAATGCCCTTTGTGGTAGTCCTTTGTGATTTCTCTTACCCCTGGTAACTGCTGCTTCCTTCTGTCAAAGCTCTCATGGGCCACTGGTCAGCGTCTGAACCGGGATTGGGGGGTAGGGAGATGAACAAGGTAGACCTTCCATGCTCATGTGTGACTCAAAAGCTAGTTCTATCTTCTCTGAAGCTGATAACAGAGAATTGGAAGATAGTCACCTAAGGAAAAATCAGTACAAATATGTAGAAAAATATTGATAAAATAATATGTGAGGATTCAGGACTGAAGGTCTATAGAATCATTGCAACAATTTCTGTAAAAATACACTGCTTGATATTTGGCACCAAAGATAATGGCCATCGACTATTTAGAAAGTTAATGGGAAAACCATGGTCCTTCAAATTAAGAACATCAGAAATATCATCTTTTATTCTTAGGGGAAAGTCATGAGGAATGAGAGTATTCATTAAAATTTTAGTTGACAATAATTTTGAAAACTCTTTCTGTGTGTAGCAAGCTCAGACTTGGGCTTTACTTGACTCTCTTGTGATGTATGCCCATTGCCTATAAAATCTCTGAAGAGGTTTTTTTTTTTTTTTTTAATTTTTATGTATTCAGCAAATATTTATCTAGGCTCACTAGGAGCTAGATACTATTCTAAGAGCTGTGTCACAGGGGAAACCTCCTCTCATAAAATCTACGTTCTATTGGGGGGGGGGCGTGGAAAAAATAATCAGGTAGACAAACAGGAAATTATCATATCAGAGCTCTAGAAAATTGAGTAAACATTGTATTTTGCAATTACCCTGGTATAGCTAGTAATTTATTTTTGAAGACTAACTTGTTGAAAGCTGGTTAAATTCATTTTAACCACAGTAGAGAAGTCATTCTCCCTTCTTAATTAGCAGAAAGTTGGTGAGCAAAATGAACTCCAAGACAAGCAGTTTATAAATTTAAGAGAAATTTAAGTGACAAAGGTTTTGGCAAGTTTACTCGATATATATACTGAGGAGTGAGCAAGATAGGTGAAGGAGGTCAAAAGGTCCAGTTATGAAACAAGTAAGTCATGGGAATGCAATGAACAGCATGGTGACTGTAGTGAATAATCCTGTGCTGCATATTTGGAAGTTGCTAAGAGACTAAATCTTAAAAGTTCTCATGACAAGAAAAAAAATTTGTTAACTATGTATGGCGACGGGTTAACTAGACTTCTTGTGGCGATCATTTTGTAATATATACAAACACCCGAGCATTATGTTGTACATCTAAACTAATATAATGTTACCTGTCAATTATACCTCAATTTAAAAAAAGGAAAATATTGTTTTTAAGCCCAAAAGTCTGTGTTAAAAAACAGTATTTTGAGAGGGGGTGAAAAATAAAATAAAATAAAAGTTTCAAAATTAATTAATTAACGACAATGAAAAGATACGGAGAAAGTAGAGATTTAATTTTTTTAAGGAGAACTGATATGTTCATAGTCTCTGTGTTTCCTTATGTCTATATTAATTTAATGGTTAACTCAGAATTTTGTATTCTAAAAGCTCTTGTATTGGTTTCTCTTCTTCTAGTTCCCATTTTCATTATGAAATGCTTCATAAATGAATTTATATGAATTACATACGCAACTAACATAACAACACAACAAATGCTCACATACCATCCACTCAACCTGATATATGGGCAATCCCCACACCTTGGAAGCCCTCTGTATTCCTTCCCAATCCCATTCCCCTTCCTGCCTCAGGAGGGAGCCACCATCCTGAAATTCCTGTTTCTCACGTTGCTTTTTTTAATAGTCAGTACATAGTAGTCTTATAATATATGTATTTGTGTAGGTTTATATAGCTAAACAAAATGTGTTGAAGGTTTTTAAACTCTACATATGTATTCTGGGATTTGCTTCATTCGGTCTATGCCACATTTGTGAGATTTTTCATGTTGATGTGTACGGCTATAATCACTCTTCTACAAAATTGCCCATGTGAAGAAATAGACAAAAATTATTTTTTCTATTTTACTGATAAGAATTGGGGTAGTGTCCTGTTTTTGCGTCCCCAATGCCAATACGAACTTGTTGTGCACATGTCCTTGTGCAGGGGTGTAAAGTCTCCCAGGTTATCTACCTGGGAGCATGGCTGGGTTATGAGCTTGCTCTTCTTCAGCTTGACTGGATATAACCAAACCACTTAATGAGTGTTGCACTAACTGACACTTGTGGATCACCTCTGCTCCATCAGAGCAGTTACTAGGAGCTACTGGGTCTTTCACTTGTCTCTGTTTATTGGTAATGAGACATCCTCTTGTTACATTTTTTTTACTTTTTCAAAATGTTTTTATGATGGCATATACTTTCTATAACCTGAAAAATGGTTTTAATAAATATTTAAAGAGGTGTAGAATTTACATTATACTTAATATGTTTATACTATATATATTAACTTATCAACATTATAAAAATTATATCTATACACTTAATATATTTTTGTCCCCTATATTTCTTGATAACTTCTACTCCTAGTTTCTCTCAGAATTTTTTTTTAATTAACTGCTACCCATTTCCCGTTTCAAGTAGAATTTTAACCAAGGTTGGATAAAAGATAGGTCGTATAATTTATTTCTGGAATCCTAAGAAAAATTAAGGAAACAGGGTGGTGTGTTTGAGAACATCAGGGGCTACTTTATATGGAGTAGTGGGGCCCACCTCTTTGAGGAGGTCACATGAAACTTGAGAGCCAGATTAGAGGGAGTTGACCTTGAGATTTCTCGGGAAGCACCTTGGGAATGAGAAACACTCAAGCAAATGCCCTGAGGCAGCAACAAGTTTGGAGATTCAAGGTTCTCAGTGGAGGTCACTGAAGCAGGAGCTTCATGGGTAAAGGTAAAAGTGACTGGAGTTTGAGAAGCTTATTTTTATGCTTCTGAATTCAGCTCAAACATCACCTCCTTAGAGCCAAGATCCACCTAATGTAGGGCTTTCTCAACCTGTCTTTTTTTCCTCACCTTGACTATTTCCTTTGGAAAACTTACAATTTCTGCAGTAGTATTGTTTGTTACGTACTGACTAGTTACATAATCTGCTCTCTCCCCTCCACCGTGAGGGCAGGGACTGTGTCATCCACGTTCACCAATGTATCTATCCCCAGAGCCTACACAATAGTTGCTCCATAAACATTTCCTGAATGAAGGAATGTGATGGGAGCCTGTTGTGCCTGTGTCTCTCTCTCTCTCTCTCTCATGTGCTCAGTTGTGGAGAGTTTTGAGTGAGTTCCTTCAGGGAATCTTGACTTTCAAAAGGTGGTTGTGATTCTGCAGTTGCCAGTAGGAGGCTCAGCAAGACCTTCCTGTGGATTTCCCTTTGGAAATGTCACTGAGATTGGTGATGAGTCAGCGGTGGGTGAGGCATGGGGAGTGTTTCCAGTGAGGACATGATGGAGTGAGTCTGGGGCCTCATGGAGAAGGTCAACCCGAAGCCTGGCTGCTGCTGAGAACCACCCTGGGGCCACTAGTCGCAGCCCTCTGAGGTCTCAGAGGTCTTCCCTAGGGTAGGCAGCCCTCAGGGGAAGAGGTCTGCGCTGATCTATTCAGCATGGACAGTGGAGAAGCACAGGTAAGATGTACCTAAAGAGGCAGCCCAGGGAAAGAAATATACACTAAACACTCAAAGCTGCTGTGCTTCTACACAAGAGCAAGTCATTTGCCAGTTCTTGGCCTCAATGTTCTTATCTGGTAAATGGCCCAGTGGACAGATTTTGTAGGTTGCTTTCCACTTGAATGTTCTAGAATCGAAGGAAGTATCCTGAATGGAACTCTGGTGTGCTAAAAAGCCAACGGATCTGTTTTCAGAAACTAATAAAGTATCAGAGTTTAAAGGGCTTTTAGGATGTTGTTACTCATACAACATACAGAGGTAGAAGGGGGACCAGCGGCTAGTCCACGTAGTAGAAAGAGGGAATCATGTGGTCTCTTTATTGGCTTAATGTTAAAGAGTTGTGGACAAATGTAGGGCACATTCTAGAATCTGACAAATACACGTGGCGAATCTGATAAAAAGAGCACTTTTCTTCTGTTTTTCAAGATAAAGTGTTATGTGATAGAGATAAATATTTTGATAGTGGAAATTCAGCTGCTCCAGATCAGGATGATTATTTTCTATATATTTAATGTGATCTTACATCCTCAGATAATGAATTTAAATTACATGTTACACTTTGCTGAGAGGGAAAATCCATTTGCCTGTCAGTGATATACATTCTTGGTATTTGCCAGACAGCTTCTTGTGGACAAACGATAATCGATTCAGACGGGCAAAATCACATTAAATAATTCTACCACTTAATTGCAATGAATTTATAGTAGTTTAGAATCAAGAAACACATTAGCAGAAACATTAAATTATGAGGCAATCTCCATTTTACTTAATACTCATTAAAAAAAATATTCAGCTGTAGAGTCTCAAAACATTAACTTGCGATAAATAGAAATAATGAATGTGCCTGTTCTTATTCTTTCCACTTAAATGTACATTAGATTAAATTTCCATTCGACCACTCTATCAATAAATGCATAAATCTAGAGATATCTCCCAGGAGAAGCCATTAAGTTGGATTATTTTCTAATGTGAAATGTAGATTTGAGGTAAAGAGCACGAGAAACAAAAGAGCATATCTGTGTTTGCTCCTCAAAGGGGCTGATAGATAAATGTGAGAGCATCCCAGGTGAAGTCAGACTGCCTAAGTTCATGTCCACTAGCATTAAAGCCAGGGCAGAGAGGTCACATGGGGCTAAGTTTTAAGCTGTTTTGTTGTTGTTGTCATATTTGTGGTTTAATTGTTGATATGATTTTAGTTTCTCATAACTTTCATTTAGTATTCTTTCACAATGTAAGAGGAAGGGGTTTATGCATGTGAATGCATGTGTATGTACACACTGAGTGACTCTGTGTGTGTGTGTGTGTGTGTGTGTGTGTATGGGGCTGTGTGCATGGAATTGTATACATAAGACTGTGCATGTGTAACTATGCCTATTTATACTTTATTTGGGTCTTCGTTTCTGTGCGAGGGCTTTCTCTAGTTGTGGCGGGCGGGGGCCACTCTTCATCACGGTGCGCGGGCCTCTCACTATCGCGACCTCTCTTGTGGCGGAGCACAGGCTCCAGACGCGCAGGCTCAGTAGTTGTGGCTCACGGGCCTAGCTGCTCTGCGGCATGTGGGATCTTCCCAGACCAGGGCTCGAACCCGTGTCCCCTGCATTAGCAGGCAGGTTCTCAACCACTGCGCCACCAGGGAAGCCCTATACTTCATTTGGAAGATTTAGATTTTCCAACATAAAATCTGAGCATTAGTGTAAATTTTTATTTTTAACTGTAAATTATACTTCCATATTCCTTGGTCTTTTCAGAAAATATGCAACATCAAAAAGCAGATGGGGCTCAGCCACTAAGGCATCTTAGGTTGGCCCTGGTTGAAGCCATTCATTTATAAATTTTCATAGTTAGTGGATTACAAACTCATTTTTGTCCAACTGCATGTATTAAAAATCATAATCAGTCCAATTCATTCTTCAACAATAATTTAGTTCTAAATATTTAATCTAATGTTAAAGACATAGCTGTAGGAGCTAGAGAGAAGCCATAGTGGGAATCCCTTCTGAATTGGAAAACAAATACTTATACATCTGATTTTTTAAAATATTTTCACAAAGTCTTTTTTTAATAGTCATTGGTCATTCTATACCAGAAATGTAGAGATAACTGTAATTAATTTATTTAAAAGGCTACTTTTGAGTAATGCAGGTCTATGGTTTGCCGCATATTTTGGAAGAAGTCAGGATTCTCTAACCATCCATTCAGTGTCAAGAAAGGAACTTCATCCTGGGAAGTTACAGGTCAGTAGACTGGATAGAAAGACCCTTGGGGTACCTGGTCAGATGCGTGTAGGTGCAGGACAAAAGTAGCATCTCCCATTCTGTCACTGAGTAGTTGTGAGTGTTGAGGGAAGTCTTTGTCTCAGTCTTCTCATCCATTAAATGCAGATAATTATGCCGATTTTTCTAGAGTTTGCACTGAGCAGTGAATATCAAGTCTAAGTGTGTATATGTGTGTGGTTGGAAGGAGTAGATTGTGCACGTTAAACGCCTGCTATGAAAGACAGGGATGCCAGGAAGAAAAGTAGGCACAGAACAGTGACAAGTGGAGCCGAGGAAAGCAAACAGAGAGGAAAGCAGCGTCTGCCCTCTGTGCATGGGTCCTCTCCAAAGTCTGGAGGAAGGGGTCGGGAGAGCAGCAGGAAAACCCTTCCCAGAGGAGATGTGTGCTGAGGAGTTTGCAGACAAGTACGAGGCCAGCTTCCAAGAAACTATATGCAGGGAAGGCCAGATTATCAGTTTGATTAATTAATCTCTAAGAACATAATTTACTGCAAGTCTTATGCGTGGGAACAAGGTATCTGAACTGAGATTTGCATCTGCAAAGAAACCAATATTAAGTGAGAGGTCTCTGAAATAATTAGGTTTCAGAGAAAACTATGGTGACTCCATATCTAGGCCCCAAATCCCCACTGCCTCAGTGCTGAAACAATAACTGCAGAAAAGGTTTAGATGGGGAAAAATGAACAGTTCCAGGATAACAATGGCATTTGAACTGGGAAGTGTGTAAAAGATAATGACCTCTCTCTATATATATATTTGAGAACTTGACTCTCTCTATTTCGGAGAGTCCAAAACATAACTGGGGAAGCCTCAGGAAAGAGTTGCAGTTCAAGTTCAAGGGCTGTCTGGAGGCAGAATTTCTTCTTATTCAGGGGAGGTCAGTCTTTGTTCTGTTAGGACCTTCAACTGATTGGATGAGGCCCATTCACATTATGGGGGGTAATCTTCTTTACTCAAAGTCCAATGATTTAAATGTTAATTTCATCTTTGAAAACACCTTCCCAGAAACATCCACAATAATGTTGGACCAAATATCGGCACAAGTTGACACATAAAATTAACCTTCACAGTAAGGCTCCTACACAGGACTTTCAGACTTAAAAAGCAGAAGGTTAGGACAACCTGGAATCTGGGAAACATGAGAGACAAAACGAAAGGAAAGGAAGTCATTTCCAGGTAGTGGGGCTGGATGATTCAGATACAAGCAAATGTGTCAGAGTATAACACAAGATAATTACAAGTGAATGACACTGGATTGCAGAAAACTGAAGACAAAGCTGTTGAGTCTTTGAAAAAATAATTTAAAAAAGTAAAGTTTGTAATGGAGAAGAAGTAGAAGGGAATTGAATTTATGGATTTGTTTTTTGGGGAGAGTTGGTGAATTTGGGAGAACTTTAATTACAAAATAAGAAAGTGGTTAATTTGAAGAGGAAAATATTGGGAGTATCTTTGGAGGCCAAAGCTATGCATCTTTCTTCCCCTTCTGAGTTTGGCACCAACTGAAGACAGATCCAGGATTCTGATAGATGTAACCATGTATAGATAGATCCAGGATCTGATAGATATAACCTCATGTAACCATGGTTACTGCTGCCCCAACTGATCTAGATGTGTGGCCACTGTGGGCTTCCTAATATTCCACCAGGAAGGAAACATGTGCAATGACAGCCAGAACTGTACAGTCTCAGACCAGTGGCCACCCTGATAAGCCAAACACACACTGGACAAGAGCTTCCAGGGATAGCGGATCTGGAATGAGGTGAAGTCCAGATATCCAAAGGCACTCAGGCTCAGTTCAGACTCTGGAAAGTCTCTCTGGAGGGAAAGAGAGAAGTTGGAAGTGTTCCTTCAATATTCCCATTCCGAGGAGTGGAGTAAAAGTGTCCTTGCCAATTTCTGTGGTGTATATAGTCCCACAATGGCGTATTTCAAGCTACTAGCTTGATGTCAACCAGCTCACAAAATTCCTGAAAATTTCACAACTGGCCCTTGGGAGTCGGTACAAGCTGGCCCTGCACAGTATCAGGCTGTACGTTACTCTGCTCAGTATTCCAGGCACTGAAAAATATTCCTTCTGGAAGCTAGACCGCCTGTTCAAAGTGAAGAACTGAGGCACCAGATTTTTCAAGAACTCGTGCTGGAGAAAGCTAAATGTAGGCTGTAGACCATACAAATGCACTTTTGAGAATTCAGTAGCTTTTCTTTGGAGCTGCTGTGTCCCAAAATACCCAGAATTCATTTCTTGGTACATCTGAGTTGTGCTCGAATTCACACTTCAGAAGACAGTCCTATAATTTTTTATCGGTCACTATAAAGTTTACTCGACCACAGCCTATAAGAAGTTTTAATAGGAAATCCAGACTAGATAATTAAATTAATTCTGTGTCTGTGTATTAAGAATACCTTTCAGGCCCATCATTCAATTAAATTCAGATAAATATGTTTTGTGGACTAGTGTCCATGAAAATACGAATCTTTACACCCATACAAAGTTTGTTTTCTTAGTATCTAACATTTAGAAAAAGTAGCTTGTGCCTGTCTGATAGACTTTATAAATGGCTATAATTTGGTCATTTTACTATATATTGATTTTCATGAAAATGTATGAATTGCTTGCTCTTGGATTAAAGTTGGTAATTATAAATTTTATTTACAAAGATAAATTTGGTGAAAAAAGTTTTTAAAAATCCAGAAGAATAAGAAACAAAAATAGCTGTAGGAATTTTAAAAATTAAATTAAGAAAGAATCAATTGTCCTGAGAAAAATTTGACTTTCTCTTATTGCCTCTTTATTTCTATTTGAACACTATGCATTCTAATGCATTCTTCGACTTCTGCACTACAGTACTTTGTTTTTGCAGTTAATTAAAAAGATAACTAATAATGCTATTTGATCATTGATTTTGGTTGAGAATGGCTGTTGTGTCACAGGCATGAAAATCATAGAGTGAGGGGTGTGTCTTTTACCTTATGGATTTTTTCACTTAGCATAATGTTTTCAAAGTTCATCTATTTTGTAGGATATACAGGACTTTATTTCTTTTTATTGAAGAATAATATTCTTTTGTATGAATATACCACATGGACATTTGGATTTCTTCCACTTTTTGACTCTTACAAATAATGCTGATATAAACATGCATGTACAAGTTTTTGTGTAGACATATATTTCATTTCTCTTGGGAATGAAACTTCTGGGTCATATAGTAACTCTATGTTTCAATTTTTGAGGAACTTCCAGACTGTTTTCCCATGTAGATTCAATGTTTTACAATGAGAGTTCCAGTTCCTCCACATCCTCAACACTTGTTATTTTCTTTTGTTTTTTAATTTAATTTAAACATCTTGGTGTAAGTGATGTGATCTTTCATTGTGGTTTTGATTTGCATTTCCCTGATGACTAGTGATATTGAATATCTTTTCTTGTTCTTATTGGCCATTTGTATATCTGTTTAGATCCTTTTGCTTATTTTTACTATTTTTTTTTTTTTTTTTGAGTTGTCAGAGCTCTTTATATATCCTGGTTAAAAGTTCATATCATATATATATTTTTTGAAAATTATTTTCTTCCTTTCTGTGGACTGTTTATTTTCTTGATTGTATCATTTACAGCACAGAGTTTTTAATCTTGATGAAATCCAGTATAGCTATTTTTGTTGTTGTTGATGCTTGTGGCTTTGGTGTCATATATAAGACGACTGCCTAATGCAAGGTCACAAAGATTTACCCCTGTGTTTTCTTCTCGGAATTTTATAGTTTTAGCTTTTACATTAGGTTTTCAATCTGTTTTGACAACTTTCCGTGTGTGGTATGAGGTAGGGGTCCAATTTTGCTCTTTTGCATATGCACATCTAGTTGTCCTGGGACCATTTTTGAAAAGAATATTATTTCCCCATTGAATTGTTTTGGTACCTTTGTCAAAAATCAGTTGATCATAAATGTGAGGGTTTATGTCTGAAAACTCAATTTCCTTTGACCTATATGTCTGCCTTTATGCCAGTACCACACTGTCTTAATTGCTGTGGCTTTGCAGGAAGTTTAGATATCAAGGTGTGTGTGTGTGTGTGTATGTGTGTGCACTTAAAAGTTTGTCTACAGATATGGTGTATTAAAATAATTGATTGTCAGATGCTAGACCAGCCTTCCATTCCAGAGATAAATCTCATTTGGATATGATGTATCTTTTTGTTTACTGGTATTTTTTTTAGAATTTTTGCATCTATATTTATAAGAGACATTGGTGGGTAGAATTTTTCTTTGTCATGCCATAGTCTGGTTTTGGTATCACGTTAATACCAACTTTATAGGATGACTTTGGAAATGTTTTCACCTCTTCTAGTTTTTAGAAATATTTGTCAAGAATTCTAATTCTTTATTAAATGTTAAGTATAAGTCATCTGTAAAGCCATCTAGGCCTGGCATTTACTTGTGAGACGTTTGTAATGTACTAATTCAATCTGTTTACTTGTTGTAGATCTAGTCAGATTTTCTATTTCTTTTTGAGTCAGTTTCAGTAGTTTGTGTCTTTCTAGGAATTTTTCCATTTTATTTACTTATTTAATTTGTTAGCCTATAGCAGTTTATAGTATTCCCTTATAATATTTTATTTCTCTGAAATTAGTATTATTATTCCCTTTTTATTCCTGATTTAGAAAATGGAGTCTTTTTTTTCTTATTAGTCTAGCTATAGGCTTGTCAATTTTGTTGATCTTTTCATAGAACAAATTTTGTTCATTTTCTATATTGTTTTTCTATTTTTTATTTTATGTATTTCCATTCTAATCTTAAGTATGTCCTTCCTTCTGATTTATTTATGTTTAATTTCATCTTCTTTTTCCAAGGTTTTATGGTGGAAGGTTAAGTTATTGATTTGAGTTCTTTTTTTTTTTTGATATACTCATTTAAAACTCTGTATTTCATTCTCACTACTGTTTCAGCTACAGCTCATAGGTACTGATATGTTTTGTCTTCCTTTTCATTTATCACAAAGTATTTTTAAATTTCCTTTGTCATTTCTTTTTTGAATCATTGGTTACGTAGAAGTACATTGTTTAATTCCCATATAGTTGTGAATTTCCTAAATTCCTTTTTGTTATTTATGTTCAACTTCATTCTATTGTATTCAGGGACATAATTTGTAGGATTTTCGTACTTTTATATCTATTGAGGCTTGTTTCTTGGTCTAATATATGGTCTATTCTGGAGAATGCTCCACGTGCACTTGTAAAGAATGTGTATTTTGCTGTTGTTGAGTGAAGTGTACTATAGGTGCCTGTTAAGTCTGTTTTATTCCACAGTGTAAGTCTTCTATTTCTTTACTTATCTTCTGCCTAGTAGTTCTATCTATTACTGAAAGTGAGGCATCAAATTTTCCCACTATTAATGTTTTCAACCCAGAAGTACTTTGTTATGATTATTACTTTATATATTTTCACATATTTTAAAGAAGCTGAGAGAAGAAAGGAGAACAAGTATATATTTGTAGTGTTTGTATATGAACCTTCTTATTTATTAGTCCTGTTTTTTTAGTTATTCCTGTGTATTCAAGTTACCAAATGATGCCAGTTCTTACTCCAATATGGCTCTTTTCTATGCATCTCCTTGGTGCTTTTACTGTCAAATATATTAAAATTCTATAGTTTATAGGACCAACAATACAACTTTGTTTTATAAATTGCTCTTTAAAACAATTATATAGGTATTACTTTTGTAATAAAAAAATAAGACTCTCCTATTTAAAAAGGATTTATTGCTGTGATTAATACAGACAATGGAATATAATGCAGTGATAAAAAGAAAAGAGCTATAAAGCCATGAAAAGTCATGAAGGAAGCCTAAATGCATGTTACTAAGTGAAAAAAGCCAGTCTTAAAAGCCCCCATACTGTATGATTTCAAGTATATGACATTATGGAAAAGGCAAACTATGGAGGCAATGAAAAGATCAGTGGTTTCCAGGGGTTTGGGGAGAGGGAGGGAGGAGTAGGTGGAGCCAACTACTCCTTATGACACTACAATGGCAGATACATGTCATTATACATTTGTCCAAACCCACAGAATGTTCAACATCAATAGTGAACCCTAATGTAAACTATGGACTTTGGGTGATAATGATGTAGCAGTGTAGGTTCATCAGCTGTAACAAATATACCACCCTGGTGGAGGATGCTGATAGTGGAAGATGCTATGAATCTGGTGAATCATAGCCTGGTGAATCAGGGAGAGAATCTGGGAAAAAGTCACTGAGACTCGCCAAAATCCCATGTGTAGCTTGTACTCAGCCTCTTCCAGTGGAGATGGTCCCACACCCAGCAGGAGTGAGAAATGTATACCATACAGTGGATGTTGACCATATACACCTTCCTGGGTCATCCTGCCTGGGAGGGGGCACTCAGCAGGCTCACAGCTTCATTTACATCAGCTTCATGATGCAAGGCAGGGTGGGACCCCCAGCCATCTCCTTTCCTAGGAAAGCGGAATCCTAGTTCCTAGGAAAACAGAAAAACTGTCCTAGGAAAAAGGAGTCCTAGTTCCTCAAATCTGCCTTTTACCAAAGCAGAATAAAACCATCACGTGACTGGTGCCTGCTGTGGCTGGAACTGCACCAGCAACTTTGCACATTGCTTCATCTAATCCTTCCAAACCACCCAGGGAGGAAGTCAGTCCCATTCTACAGAACAGGAAAGTTGATAAAATTCCACAGTTCTTTGGAAGGGGGATTTTATACAAGTCCTGAGTCAGTCTTCCCTTCAGTATCACCTCCTCCTTCAGCATACCCCGAGTTCCTCTCATCCTGGGGCACCCTCCAGGTCCATCCCTGGGGCTTCTTGTAGGACTGACATTGACCTTTCTTGCCTGCTCTGAGACAGAGAAAATGCATAGCCTCTACTCCAGGGTGGTACTCACTGTGGCCCTGGTTCCATCAGTGGACCTGATGGCACTCCTTCATGTAAAGCATCCCCCAGCCTGGCTTTCAAGGCCCACCACCCTTCCACCTCCCCCCTCACAATCCAAGGCTCCAGCCCAAATGACCCATCCAGAGTTCCTTTGCACAAGCCCTGTGCCATCTCATCTCCCATTTGCTCAGCCTGGATTGGGTGTGTTTCCCCCATTTTCACACACACAAACCCAGCCTCTTCTTAAGATGCACCTCAGATTCTACTTTGCCATGTCAATTTCATTATCTCCTAGTGAGATGTAAACTCTTCCCTTTATTGAATTCCCACAGCACTTAACCTGCAGTCTCTCCTGGCATTTATGACTTCCCACTCTGATTTTGTGGGCAGCTCCACCCCCCCATTAGGCCATAAGCTCCTCACAGTCTGATTCTATTGCATGTTCCAGGGGTACCCAGCACAACGCTGGATTTGGCTAAAACTCAATAAATACCTTGTCATCCTGGGTTGATCCTTAGGCATTTCGCTCCCAGAGCTCCATGTGCAGAGGGTCGCCGACCCCAGGCTCCCTTCTCCCCTGGCTCCTGCCAATGGGGCAACTGCAGAGCAGGAGGAAGGAAGAAACCAGGAAACTCCCCACCTTTTTCCTCTGCTCCAAGTGTCATCTCTAGTAATGGCTGGTCTTTCTAGATCCAGCTTCACTCAACGGGCTGGCCATATCTTAGCTTCTGCCAGGCAACCGCAGTTCCTGGGCTCCAGAAACACCACGCCCTCTGTGAGTGCCCCCAGACTGTGTGGAGAAGTTTCTTTAGCTGTCTTACTATCTCCCATTGGCTTCTCCCATCTTCTATTTCCTGTGTAGCTAAATCTCTAAGATTTTCAATGCTGAGATTGTTTTTTCTTTCCTTGGTTGGAGTCTGACTGACACTGATTCTGACTCTGGGGATTTGGGACATGTTTAAGGGGCCAGTGGGTGAGGTGGCTGAAAAAGGCAGTGGGCAGTCTTGAGTTGTCCAGGCAGTCATCGCTCCTGCCTACTCTCAGAAGAGACCAGCTTACATCATGTCCACCCCGTGGTCATCAGTGATTATCTGCCAACCTGCTAACTTTGTGCCCTGGGACGTCATACTTTTGCATCAAAATCATTGAGGAACCATGGTACAATCTGTTTAACAAAAGGATGTTTCATTCACACTGTCATTGGCAGCAAATCCCTGAGAAATAAGCAGGCAGGGCTCTTTCCGACCTGGGCTTGCAGTGTTAATGCCTGGGCGCACCCAAAGGCAGGCGGAAGAGAACAGCAGTGTCTCAGTCTGCCTGAGCTGCTATAACAAAATGCCACAGACTAGGTGCCTTAAATGACAGACATTTATTTCTCACAGTTCTGGAGGCTGGGGAGTCCAAGATGAAGGTACTGACAGATTTGGTGTCTGGTAAGAGCCTGCTTCCTGGTTTGCAGGTAGCCACCTTTTGCTCTTTTGTAAGGACACCGATTTCATCATGAATGCTCTAACCTCACGGCCCAGTGACCTCCCAATGGTCCCACCTCTAAGAACCGTCATACTGAGGGTAGAGCTTCAACAGGTGAATTTGGGGGAGATACCAACATTCAATCATGGCAGGCAGGATACCAGCTGTACCAGGACATCACGTCTGGTTTCTGTCTCCAAGCTTCCTTCTCCCAGCTCCTTTCCAACACTCACTAATCCATGAGAACCGTGGATGTGGCAGTATTTCAGAACACTTTACTGTATTTTTTTTTTCAAAAATATGCAATTATAACCAGAGCTTTCTCGAATTTTCCCCCCTCTCTATCCTCTCTGTGAAAAGATCTCCTCCTTCCTTCTCATGACCTGTGACCCCCTTAACTGCTGTGTCCTGCTCTTGGCTTCCAAATATATCATGCTAGCAACAAATTATGAGGCAAAATGTTAGACGAGAAACAAACCATGATAAGATGACAAAGGAAGCTATTTTTACTTTAGGGAGGTCTTCCGTTTGCCAGTAGAAGTCATAAAGTAAAAATAAATACAACTCGGCCCAGCCCTGGAGTGCACAAAGCACACACTCCCAGTAGGTCACTTATGTTCTTGTCATTGCTTGAGGGTTTACACGTTGGACATGACTGTAAGAGAGATGACACATCCAGCCTCATTCTGACCACGGAATTTGAGTGTTTTTCCCACAGTCCTTATGCTACTCCTCATCTCTGTCCCCACTAATGGAATGAGGGTGCAAATTTGACTAAGAAAAAAATGTGCAAAGAAATTTTAGTCTCTTTCTTTGTCCAAAACTTATCTTTTTGTCCTGTTGAGCTCCATACCCAAACAGCTTACTCGGTGCCCAAACATCTTACCAACAACTCATTTAGTTCATTCAGAAATTGCCCAGTGTCTCTGAGGGCTGCCCTCCTTATTTCTCTACCTCATGGAAGTCCAGGTTTCAGGGGAGAGGATATTGGACTCACACATCATTGTGGGGTTGGGGAGAGGGGTTTCCTTGCCTGAGTTTCCAGGGGTGGGAAAAGCAGAACCAATGTCTCCTATTCTTCCTCCCCACAGTTCCTTGGCCAGAATAGAGTGGACTTCTCTTTGATTTCTACTGTCCCAAGTAGGAGAAGAAGTATGTTTTTGAACTAGAGGAGAATTTTACAGACTGGGTTATCCAAGTTTATTCCTTAACATTTCTAAGGAGGAGTTACACAGGAATATGAAAAATTCTCTCCTAAAACAGTATTTCCAGGAGTAATACTGCTGCCTAAACACATTGTGTGTTCTAAAACTGAATTTTAATTCATTTTTTCCCCCTTTCTTGATTTTGTATCAAATCCTTCTGTGGAGCAAATTTTTATCAGGAGAATAAGTACTCAGAATAGCAGCAGAGAAAATAATTTTTACTAAGTTTTCAAATATTACCCTGTAACCCTAATGCCTGTATCCCCACATGAGAAACACCCCCTGCCTCATTCCCTGCTCCTAAGTCTCAGACAGTTTCCCTGGTGCTTGGGCTGAGTTATAATGACAACCTGGACCATTGTTGTGCTTGTATAAGGTGCCAGGTGCTGAGCTAAGTGCTGCATCAAGTTATCACGTTCATCTTCACAATCACCATGTGATAGAGCTATTGTTAGTTTCATCTTACTGAGAAGATAACTGAACACAGACACTATGTGAGACAGAAATAATAAATAATAGAGCAGGTTTTAAAATCGACATGCTTCACTATTCACAGTAGGCAAGACATGGAAACAACCTAAATGTCCATCAACAGATGAATGGATAAAGAAGATGTGGTACATATATACAATGGAATATTACTCAGCCATAAAAAAGAACAAATAATGTCATTTGCAGCAACATGGATGCAACTAGAGATTATCATACTGAGTGAAGTAAGTCAGAAAGAGAAAGACAAATACCATATGATATCACTTATATGTGGAATCTAAAATATAACACAAATGAACCTATCTTTGAAACAGAAACAGAATCACACACATAGAGAACACACTGGTGGTTGCCAAGGGAGAGGGGGTTGGGGGAAGGATGGAGTGGGAGGTTGGGGTCAGCAGATGTAAGCGTGTCTGTGTAGAATGGATAAACAACAAAGTCCTACTGAATAGCACAGAGAACTATTCAATATCCTATGATAAACCATAATGGAAAAGAATATTCAAAAAAAGAATGTGTATATATGTGTCTGTATGTGTATAACTGAATCACTTTGCTGTACAGCAGAAATTAACACAACATTGTAAATCAACTATACTTCAATAAAAATAATTGATTAGAATCAGCATGCTTTAGACTCAAACCTATTATCATAGAACCCTACTAAACATGTTCTTCGTTGAAATGTATTTGCCTATTTTTATGTGGGTAGCCATTACTTCAATGTGAGTGTCCTGGGACCAGGGAGGCTACAGTATTTATAACTCCAGCACCTAGCAGAGGGCCTATGCTGTAATAGATGCCTAACGAATGTATGCTAAGCTATACTAAGCTAATGAAAGGGCATAAACAGATGAAGATGAAGAGAAAAGGCCATATTGCCCAGCACTGGATAGAGGCAGGATAACTGACGACACAGGAAAGCTCATCTGTAGTTTTATGGAAGCTATGAAAACACATAGGCATGACTGAAAAGGCCCAGTTAATGGAGCAGGCAATAATGCAGAGCCCAGAAGAGGAGGGTGACGGAAGGCTAGGAAAATCAGGGCTATGCGAGATGGACAGACTCACAAAGTGTGAACAAGCTTAAGTTCAAAAAAAATGATGGGAGGAGAGAGACAACAAAGAGTAGAGAAGAGAATGAACCCAAAGCACCTGGCATATTTTAAAGGCCCCGGATTAATCAATGAGTCTGAAGCAGAGATTTGGTGGAAAGAAGAGTTAGGAAAGAAAGATGAAAGTAAATGCTGGAGCCATATTGCAAATGGTCCTAAATCTCCTGACGTTTTGTGAACCTGACAATCAAAGTGGATCAACTTGCCTGCAGCAGGTTGGATAGAAATGTATTAGGGAAAGGGAGGAGGAGGCTGGGAGGGAAGCTAGAGGAGTAATAATGAAGTCGGGGTGAGTCAAGGAACACTTGCAATGATCCAGGTATCAGGATGAGTGTCAGGTGAGTGTCAGGTGGTGGTGGAAGGAGCAGAAATTACAGAAGGAAAGGAGAACATGAAGAATTCTCTGCACACGGGGATGGGGAGTGCAGGGAAATGCTGAATCCAAAGTGACTCCGGTGAAGGCAAACTGTGATAATGCGCAAACTCCTGACCTGAGGAAATGACAATGTGATTGGCAGACCAGACAGAGCTGGTGGGAGGAGCTGGGCTCAGCCTCCTGAACCCTCCTCAGTCCCTCCTCAGTCATGTGATGTGAGGAGGGAGAGAGGGTGTACCTGCCCGTCAGGCCCCCAGGACTGAGCTGGCCCCTGCTGGGGTCGGGAGCCAGTTGGAACCCATGATGCTGTGGACGTGGATAAACCAACCGAGGGAGAAACTAGAGAAACAAGAAGGGGTCTTGTTTCTACCCAGAAGATGTGTAACTGCACATCATAAGTGTTCAATAAATATTTAGGGAACGATTTCATAAATGCCATCATTTCTGAATTCAGTCTTTCAATATATTAGGTTTGAATAAACCTGTGTTGGTTGGTGCTGTTGGGTTTCCCACTTTGTACAGTTATGGTAACAAACACCACTAGGAACCGACGCATCACTTGTAATTTCTAATAGACGATTTACAAGTGCCGGTGATCTGTGCTGTCAGGTAGCACATCCCACTCGTGTGTCATTCAACCCAGAAGCCCGGGGATTGGGACCCGCCCTGTTCAACCACCTCACACAGCAGATCTGGCTGTGATCAGGGTCATTCCCCTGGGACTTTTCAGTTCCATGCAGGGCAAGTTTCCAAAAGATAGGAGGAAAAAATAACTTCGACGCCATCCAAAAAAAAAAAAAAAAAAAGTGTACTTTGATAACTCGAAGCTGCAATGGAATTTGACACCTGAACTTTATAGAAAAAGAATGAGTCAACGTTATCTGGCGAAGTTATGACCTGTAAAGGGTGATTCGGCTAAAATCCTGTGTCAAAATGGCAGTCGGTAAGGTTGTAACATTGAAAATAAATTGGGTGACGTGGGTGCTTTTTGAATGAAGCGACTCAGCAGAGACACGGCCCCCGAGGGACCGAGGATCGGCTGGTCTGGCCAAGCTCCTGACCTTCCCAGACCGTGTCCGGAGGGGCCCGGGCTCCGTGGAGGGAACCCGGCGGCGGGCGCCTGGGCCCCGGGGAGGGTCGGCCCCGCGGGAATCAAGAGACGCCTCGGACCCTCGGGCACAACTTTCTCGGCGGGAAATGCAGGAACGGGCCCAGGACCGCCGTTCCTGCACCTGAGAGCCTCACAGATTCACTTTCCACCCTCCAGCTCGGGGGACACGTCGGCGAGGCGGGGGCCTGCAGCCCAGCCGAGTGAGAGAGAGACTGGCCGTCCGCAAAGGGCACACCTGGCGCAGGTAAAGAAGCCGAAGAAGCTGAGATCCGTAACATCGCTACTTAGGAAAACTTAACACAGCTTCGTAGGTATCCGCTCTCTTATCTGCCCAGTTAGGGCCCAGTGTGTTTCAAACCAATAAGGAAACTTGAGGCTTACGCTCAGAGCTGGAGGCCTGTGTCTACACCCGCCGGGGCGCCGCGGGTAGCGGAGCCTCTGCTGGTTTCAGCGAACGTAAGATGCCCAATGTTGCCTAAAGGGGGCGCCGTCCGCAGGGAGCGGCGCTGAGAGTACACAACAGGGCATCTTGGTCTTTTATTATCAGCATCTGCTTGCTACCTCTAGACTCTTATCTGTTTCTTTGGTCTTAGCAGAAAAAAAAAAAAAAGACATTCGTGTTGTCTACTACATTCATGTAAATCAAATAGTGATTTATAATTCAGCGGATGAGTTGAGTCATATGAAGTTTGCAAGAAAATAATCATACCTGTACTCTCACATATAAACGTCCATACATTCGTTGACTTGTTCATCCATGAAACCAATAGGGATTCATTATAAATTCATTTGCAAGGCTGAGTATTGGATAGGATGGGGACAATTATATACACATTGGGGAAACCTGGTAGAGTAAAAAGTTCAGCTCTGGGCGTTGTTACTGTATTAAATAAGATAATAGAATAAAAGTACTAAGCATTATTCCTGAAACCTAATAAGCACAGAAAAAGTGTTAATATTTCATCTGTTTGTAATCTTGAAAACCTCTTATGGATGCCACCGTGGAATATTTAAAAGTGTTCTGGAGAAGGGATAAAGAATACTAGACAATGACAAAAGAGAAAAAATGAAATAAAGGTCAATAAGCACTTGCAAAGAAAAAAAATGGTAAGAAATGTCTACTCCCTAGTATAATGTTACAAATTTTAAATAATAAAATAGCAGTTCCCCCTTACTGGGCAGGCAAAAGTTTTTTGGTTTTGTTTTTTCAATTGCAACACCCAGAATGAATTAGGGAGTAGGTAAGGCAGTGGGTACACTCATGCACAGTCAGTATGAGGCGAACTGGTTCAGGTTACCTGGAGGCCCTTTACCACCATACACCAAAATTCTCAAACAGTGTGTCTCCTGCCATTCAATCTCTAATAATTCGCTCTAATAAAATGATTAGAACGTTTAAAAACATTTTGTTCATCTACACTCCTAACAGAGAAGAGGTAATGGGGTCTAGAGTCTCAGAGGAGGAACTGGGTTGGGTGGAAGGAAATACATGCACCCCAGGTAACAGGAGGGAAGGATGCAGGTAAGGTCGGGGTCAGGGCAACTGAGGGCGTTCGCTCCTGCTGTTTTCCATTTTCTCTATGGGCTGATAGTGAGGGCAACAGAGGCGTCAGGGATTTGAGGAGACTGGAGACATTTCGACATAGATTGGCTGCGATGGAGAAGAGAGAAACTGGTGATCTGTGTAGAGGGAGTTATGTGCAGTGGTGGTGATGGTGTGCATGACTAAGCATGGGTGAGACATCCCAGGGGTTAGGCTTATGGGGTCCCCTTATAGAAAAATCTCTTTAAAGAAAGACAACTCGAAGCAGAATTGTTCATTTCAGATTGCACAAATCCTTCATGAAATGGAAAAAACATCAGAGCATTTTTATTAATTTCTGCAAATTGACAAAATGAGAGCCATTTTAAACGTATGTCCACTGAATGATGGTCAGTCACACCAAGCCTTTCTGCCTGTGCAAAATGATGTGCTCGCCCTGGAAATGAGGGCAAGTCTGGACCAGGCTATAGGATTCGCTCTCATTTATACTCATATCGGAACATTATGGAGAGCAGCAGGTTAACAGGCTTGTATTTGTCAATCGGTCTCAGATCATCTGAGTTGTATAGGGATGGCCTGAAAAGGTAACAAAATGAGATGAAAAGGAAATTGCAAGAACATGTCCAAACAAGTTTAAATCCTGTGTGTGTTTAGCGCCATGGGTCAGAGTCTAGGACCAACAAGGCTCTGAAATCTGGATCCCATATGGATCAGTTAATTTCTCAGAGTGCTTGTCCCGGTGCTGGGAGAGAAAGGGGCTCCTCCAAGGTTGGGGTTTTGTCAGGCAGGTACTGCCAAAGGACAAGGGCCATTGGGAAGGAAGTGAATCCAGCACAAGCTCCTGGTGACAGGTGGAGGGACCCCAGGGCCTGACCCCTTCATGATGTTAAAGGACTAGGGTCTGGGCAGTAATGGAGCAAGGGGTCAACCCACTACCCCCATAGGCAGCCAGCGCCTCTACATCTATACAGCCTAGAATTAAAGCCTGAGAGATCCCGGGTGGACCCCGCAGTCCAGGGAGAATGAGGAAGCTGGGTGCCACTCTTGTCCATCTCACAGACTCATTTTATTGTGAAAGGGCCAGGGAAATTTTCAACAGAAGAGAAATACAATCTTACTAACACATTATTTCAAGGGCTTATACCTCGGGCTCTTATTAAGGTAGTGACAATGGATCAGCTTTCTCTAACTCAGATGATCGGAGGAGGCGTTTCTGGGAAGGACCTCGGTCTGGGGTGCCTTCTGGGAGCATGTATCAGAATTCGCATCTCTGAGAAGTTATTTGACCCATGTGGGATCCTGATTTCAGAGCCCCGTTAGTGCCAGCCTCTGACTCCTGAAGCTAACTAGGACATGACCCTAAGTCGCTCGGAAATGTGCTGGGAATGCATTTCTCTATCTCATTTTATTTCATTTCCTGTCCATCCCTGTACAATTCAGGTGATCTGAGACCAACAGACAGATACAAGCTTGTTAACCTGCAGATCCTCCTAATGCTCTTAACATGAGCACAATTAAATGTGAATCCTACAGCCTCATTTCCAACGTGAGCACATCATATGCCACAAGCAGAAAGCCCATTGCGTGAGGGGTTTCCTGGACTGAATTTTGTCCCCCCAAAATTCATAGGTTGAAGCTTAATCCTCAATGTGACTGTCTTTGGAAATAGAGCCATTATGAAGGTAATTAAGACTAAATAAGGTTATAAGGGTGGGACCCTAATCCAATAGGACAAATAAGAGGAAGAGACACCAGGAGTGTGTGCTCACAGAGGAAAGCCCACACAAGGATGCAGCAAGAGAAGGTGATGGTCTGCAAACCAAGGACAGAGACCTCAGGAGAAACCAGCCCAGCTGGCACCTTGTTCCTGGACTTCTAGCCTCCAGAACTGTGAGAAAATAAAATCCTGCTATTTAAACCACCCGGTCTGTGGTATTCTGTTATGACACCCTGAGCAGACTAAGACAAGAAGCCGTCATTACATGGGACATAACATTAAAAATGGTCCTTCTCATTTTGTCAGTTTGTAGATATTAATAAAAATCCTCTGAATTTTTTTTTCAATTTCGCAAAGGATTTGTGTACATCTGACATGAGCATTTCTGCTTAGCATTTTGTTTCTTTAAAGGGGTTTTCCACAAGAGGAAGCCATAAGTCTAACCCCAAGAGGAGCCATAAAGATGGTTTATGAAGATTAAAGTGACCCCTGCTTTAGTTTTTCCCAAGGCACTGATCAAATGCATCATCTTGAGAATGGTGTGGAGAGGAGGTCTGCACTTCAGGGAAACACTCTCAAGATCTTAAAGCACCAATGACACTAAATCCTCCTGGGCCTTGGGCTATTCCCAGAACCCAGATGTCTCCACGGAGCTGGGAAACCACAGGGAGTCTGTGTCCCCTTGCCTGGGAGATGGTGCCTCTGAGATCCAAGTGGCTACAAACAACAGGAGCTTTAAGATTCCGAGTGGTACTGTGCAGTGATTACTAGAGATAAGGTTCACGTCCCTCATGGGATTGCAGAGGATTAGCTTAGGAGAGAAACTGGGAAATTTTACACTGGCTTTTAAAAAATTATTCAAATGTCAATACCTCTGAAGATTAGAAAACAAACCATTTTGGGCTGTGTATCATAATTGCTACTCTGAAATTGATATTCATATTGGATATTGGAATTGATAGTGATATTGATAGTGATATTGGATAGCTACCAGTATTAGTAGGTGGAGTAGGTCCTACATACTGATTGATGATTAAAGCTAATAGACTATGAATATTTACACTGCTATTGCTGATATGGCCAAGAGGACATGGGCAATTGGGAAATTGGCAACAATCAAAAGGATCTAAAGGATTCCATCTCTGTGTTCTGAGGCCAATTCAGCCACACGCTAATTCACATCCCTCTAGCACCCCTGACCAGTGCAAACTGTTTAGCAGTGTGACTGCCTTCCAGGAGGTGCTAAGACCTGCCATCATATTATGCTCCAAAGTCTTCACTTCCGAGCTGGATCACAGGTGAATTTTGATAATACTACAGCAAATGTTGTCTCAAAATAGCTTCAAACAATTCAGTGAAACAGAACTCTTCATTACCAAATTCCACAGCAATTCTCCCAAAATGTGACTTGGTCTTTTTGTGTACCTGCTGTATAAGGAAACAAAGCAACACAGACGTGAAGTCTTGTTTTAACCCATATTATAACTCCCTTTCACTTCTCATGTCAGACGCTATCTTCAGTCTTTGAAATCACTTTTATAAGGAAACAATCTAATATGAAACGAATAGCATTCTCTGTCCAAACTCTCATACTTTCTTACATAATGATATTAATTTAATTCCTTCCTCTGTGAAGCCATAATGTTCCTCAGAATAATCTACCCAATATTTCCAGCAGTTCCACCAGCCCTCAAAACCCTAGTGTGTGAGGGCTTCATTTTAGATAAATTGATTGTCACAATATACTCAACAGTTTGCATGAGTTACAGAATGTGAATCTCTGTTGAGTAGGGAAACTGTTGGGGTTTTGAGGTCACTTCCCAACGTGTTCCTACCCAGGGTGGAGTGGAGAGCAACTGGAAAATGTATCTTAGATCGGATGGCAATATTGAACTCCTGAATTAGGTGAAATTTCCCACCCAGTCATGAGCAGAGCTGGGCCTCCTCATGGTGTCGGTTGGAGAGGAAGAGACTGTCCCCTTAAGCGTTTCCACCAGGAGGCCCTGCCTTAGCTACACCTGCTTACCAAGCCCTCTGTGGACCACAATGCCTTTTCAGGTTCCTGTGGCCCAATGTCTTTGCCCTTGTAGTTCAATGTCAAGTGACAGCTCACATCCCTACCATTGCTTATGACCACCCTCAAGATATACTCATTTGCTGGTACCCAAGTGCCTTTTTGGTTTTATTGAGAATGAATGGCCTGTGCTTGGTCTAGGCCAGCTTAGCTCTACAACTTTGTTGCAGCCTGTGAGAATTGGCTCTGACCCAAACACATGCAGCCATAGCCTGTAGGGACCTTTAAAATAAAATGTCATGTGGCTGTGGGGTTGAGACCTCTTTCCCAGAGGCTCTAAACCAACATGATCAAAAGCTCTACATGGTCTAGTCCCAGTAGGACCCTCAATCCCAAGTGTGGTTAATACTGCCCCTCTGTGGTATACATAGAAGTGTGCAGAGCTATTTTGGTTGCTATAATGCCTGAGTGGGACACAATGGGGAGGAGGGTAGGTTTACTAAAAATCCTACAATGTGGGGGATGGTAATCTACAATAAAGAATGCACCTACCAAAACGTCATTAGCGCTGCCACTGATTATCACCATATCCTAACATCCACTGATTATCACTATTTCCAAACTGAAATCCCCCCTCCCCTGAACAAATTATGGTTCCCTCCCTTAGAACTAATGCCTTCTTCCTCTGGGTCTCATATAAGGGTAATCTCGTCTAGACAGTAACATAAAACAGCTATCAAAAAATGCTAGCTCCTCAGCATAGAAAACAAGGTCCACTCAAGGCTGAGCATCTCAAATGATCACCGCATCAAATGATCACCGCAGCATGCTATATCCTCCCAAAGGAGAAAATAACTAAATTCGTTCTCCGCCCCAGTACTCTTGATAGATTTATGAAACCACCCAGTCTAAATTAAATCCTATGGCAACAGAGCCACTGTTGCTTCACATTAATATTGAAGGGTGATCTGAATAGCTATGAAATCTCTGCTTAGGAAAGTTTAAGATAAAATAAATTTAAAAAAAATCCCCATAACTGAAAAATCAGGAGTCCAGAGCTGGAAAATGAACTTTGTGACCTAATGGTCTCCAAGGATTGTAAATTGTCTTTTTTTTTTTTTTTTTAAATTCTGCCGTTTGAGACAGGTCTTTTGCATCTATATAGATTAAACTCTCTTACTTAATTCGCTGCTTGTTTCCTTTTGGATTAGTGGCGTTTAACACAGACTATAATTACTATTGGTTCTCTGTTTGTCCCATCTTACTTGATCTTAATGTCAATTCTGACCAAAGTTTGTTAATAATTGCTCTACCAACTTCACTCATTAAGAATGTTATTATTAGTTTTACCAGCACCAGAGGACCATACATCCAAATGAGAAAAGCATTTTCCCAATCAAATCAAAATCCAAATTAGATTTTGAAAGGACACCCAGGACTGCCTGAGCAAACAGAATGCTGAATGTCAGTCCCAAATGATCAAAGTCCCAATTTCTCATCAACGGAATGTGTGACCATACGAAGCGTCTGCCAAATGGACCTTGATGATCCAAAGCACGGTTACTCTTTCCACAGTGTAATACTGAGAAGGAAGCTCAACTCCATTCTGAATCTGAATATGGATTTCCTTTTGGACTAATTGATGAGCAAATTCCATCTGTTTTTCCCCCATGAAGTTCTAGAAAGCTTTTCGACAGATGTTAGCTTTTTGACAGGTGTTCAAAGAAGAACAATTGTGTACTGGTACTTCACATATCCACTTTTTCTCCCGCGGACCCACCCCACCCTCTCTGACAAACCCTCAGTCATGGGTCTGGTTGTTCTCCAGCTCTGGTCCTATTTATTAAAACTGTGAATTTAGGGGAATGGGAGATATCCAACTACAGTAAAATTGGATAAAGAGCGCTGGCTCTTACCTTAATCTTGGAAATAATCCACACAACGATGGCCTTTATTAGAAGATTATAGTTCTGAAACAGTAAAAGATTCAGGGTGTCAACTACAAATTGGCACTTGCCATCTACCTCTACAAGGATTAAATCATGAGCTGCTGCAGCTGCTGACTTTCAACACCCCCCCTGAAAGGAGTTCAGGGTGGAGAGCAGAAATGAGGCCCTCTGTGCTCTGGGAAAAACTGGCAGAACAGGTCTTCAGATAGTTAGATATTTTCAGGAGACAATTTAATGAGCCCAATTCCTGCATCTCCTCACATCTAGAAAAGCACTAAAATCCTTCAGGGTGACGACTGCTCCTGGAGACTAGCAGTAACTTTCATGAGATTAGCAGAACCTCCTGCAAAAAATATGAGCTTGATTGCATGCACTCCCCCTTCACCAAAATCACATCTATACTGACCTTCCCCCCCTGCCTCTTGGGAGCTATCTGAAATGCTGTCTCCCAGGCTATAGTCCTCATTTTGCCCCAAATAAAACTTAACTCACACCTCTCATGTTGTGCATTTTTTTTTACTTCGGCAAGGGAGTGGAGAAAAGGAGGAGATTTGGAGAAGGGTGACGAGCCTCCACAGGAACCCTGGAATCACAGCGAGGTGGCCACTGGGAACAAGGCCAACCCTGACACATGGGTGTGACATTCCTTACAAGCACAAACAACAATTCCATCGGTGGGTCAGCCGTCACATCTGAAACAGCTAGTGGGACAAAGCAGGAAATGGATTCCATGCCATCTCACTCAGATTGGATTAGAGGTTTCAGCCTGATGTTTTCTTCACTCCAAGGTGTGTATTGGCTGGCAGGAGTGTAATTTTTGGCCGTTACTTTTAAGGGGGTAACAGCACTTCTGAATTTCTGCAAAATGTATCATTGCAGCTCAAGAAAAGAAGAAGAAGAAAAAATACCTGAGCATGTGGGGTATTTAAATTTGAATTTGTAAATTTAAATCCCCTAGACTTAGATTTACAATATTTTTATTTTCATTGAGCAGGAAGGCTGCAGGTTTTGTGTAACCCAGCCTTTACCATCTCAGGAGAATAATGATATTTGTTCAGTGCTGTGTTAAATTCCCAATTTGAGAAAGATTAGAGTCAATCTTAACTGTAATTCATAATTTATTTGATGTGTGTATTCAAACACATGGGAGGGTGTCTGAAATGCTCTCAATTTTATACATATTATACTGAGAAATGGAATATTGCTTGCCATATCAGTAAACAAAGGAAGTCAGGGTCAGCAGTGATGATGTGATTTGGTGAGCCCTGAGGGAACTCAGGAAGGAAGGAAAGAATACCTGCCACCTAGCAGCCATCACACTGCAGCCACTCCCTACTGTGAGCCCTGAGGAAACTCAAGATGTAAAAACACAGGATACTGGCCCCAGGTAGCTAAGGTGCATATCAAAGGAATGATTTCAGTGAGCCCAGACTCTTGCACCTTCCCATACATAGAAAAGCGCTAAATACCTTAACTTGAGATATCTAGTTTCTTTAATTAACAATAATCTTTTGAAGTTCAGACTACCTGCCCCTTGTTGCAAAACTCCTATATATCCTAGTTCTCCCCTTACCTCCTCGGAGCAGTTCTCTCAGGGTTACTTGACATGCTCTCTCCTGGGCCTGAAGTCCTAAAAATTTCTCCAAATAAAACATAGCTCTCAGCACAAATGAACCTACCTATAAAACAGAAACAGACTCACAGACAGAGAGAACAGACTTGTGATTGCCAAGGGAGTGGGGGAGGGGAGAGGGATGGGCTGGAAGTTTGGGGTTGGTAGATGCAAACTATTCCATTTTTTTTCTTCATGTTTATTGAGACATAATTGACGTACAGCACTGCGAGTTTAAGGTGTACAGCAAAATGATTTGACTTACATACATCATGAAATGATTACCTCACTAAGTTTAGTGAACATCCATCATATCATATAGATACAAAATTAAAGAAACGGAAAAAAAATTTTTCCTCGTGATGAGAACTCTTAGGATTACTCTTTTCTTTTTATTTTCATTGGAGTATAGTTGCTTGACAATATTGTGCTAGTTTATACTGTACAGCAAAGTGAATCAGCTGTATGTATACATATATCCCCTCTGTTTTGGATTTCCTTCTCATTTAGGTCACCAGAGATAAACCATAATGGAAAAGAATATAAAAAAAGAATGTCTAGGTGTGTATAACTGAGTCACTTTGCTGTATAGCAGAGATGGCACAGCACTGTAAATCAACCACACTTCAATAAAAAAAAAATAGTAATAAAACATAACCCTCAACTTTTAGGTTGTACATATTTTTTAAGTTGACAATACACACTCATTTTGTCTCTCCCCCCTCCTGCTCTTCCCCCATCCAATACGAGAAATTGTTTATGTTAGAGGTAGAGAATCTGATATAGATATATAAGCACATATAAATGTCAGCATAAAGCATAAATTATTTTATGATGATTAATGACAGGCATCTGAGGAGTGAGGAAACTAGAGCCTGTTGAAAGTTGTTACCTGCAGGAGCATGACGGGGGGGGGGGGGGGGGGCAGCTGGGGCCAGGGGGAATCTCCAGACGGCTGAACACGTGTACAAATACTTTTCAATTTAGATTCTGATACAGGGTTTGAATTTTAATATGTTAAAAATATATTTTTAATCTCAGATTGTTTTTCAGAAGGGTGTGATTTCTTGTGGGCATCTAATTGCAAAATGTCATTTTTGAATGTCCCTGAGCCAAGGCATAGTTCTAATTGAGAAAAGTTTTCCCTCTTAATTTAATTGCCTGCTACTTTATGATAACGAAAGGCAGAAGATTGCCTCGGTTTTAACATAAATATCCAGGTTTCATCATTTCCCCGTTTTAGGACCCCTCTTTCCATATGCATTGATTACCTGGGAAATGATCATGCCAGCTGTACTTTTTGCCTTTTTTAATACTGCAGTTTGTCAAGATAAATTGTGCTTTTTGGCAAATCACCTAACACTTGCTCTGGAAATTTTATTCAAAAATAGAATTTTTTCATCTCCCACAACATTCGTCAGACTCTAAGCCTGAGGCGTCCGCTGGACAATCTCTATTCTTTGTCGTTACCATTTATTTAAAAGCAGGTTGTTGAGTCTGCACCACATTCAGTCCCTTGTGCCAGGGACAGACATGGTTACTACGTGTGCAACCCCTGTTGCCGGTGCAGGATGGTCTCTCTAACCTACCTTCATCTCTTTCCATTAAGGATTTCCTGCTGATTCCACCTCTGGTAATAGCTCATTTATAGACATAAGGAGAAGCATCTTCATTGTACTTTGCTGTCTGCCTCATTAGACAGTATCATCGTATTGCCTTCCACTCTTTGGGCTCAAGCTCACAGCAGAAAGGAGAATTTAGATGGAGAGGAACACAGGCTTCTATTCTGCCTACAAATTAACTCCATGTGTGATAGGAAGTGGCTGAATCTAGAAGAGAAAAGACTAATTGATTTGGTTTTCAAAGTCTGTTAGAGACAGAACAAATGCAACACTGGTGAAGGGACAAATAGGTGATTACAGACAATGACCCCACCTGAACCTGAGGACCCTCTCAGGCAACGTGCAATGGTTGGGATCCCAGGGCTCCTCCCTCTCCCCCTACATTTTCTCATTAATGAAATTCTGTTCTTAAGGTATTCATCTGAAGCGGGTGGTGTCTGTCAGTCCCTTGAGGCAGGGCATACACTGCTTTCCCAGCAGGAAGCCCCACTGGAGACCAATCACCATAGCACCCCCTGCATATGGGAGGGGGTTATGGTCTCATGGGTCATTCCCTAGATAAGCCTTTCCCTTTCTTGTTCTACAGAAATCTATTGCCTAAGATGCTCCATAGAAAAAAAGTCTGGGGTCCAGTGCATATGGGATACCATGAACATCTGTGTTTCCTCTCTGAAGTTGAAAGCCTTTTAGTTGATTCAATCTTCTGATTAAACTCATAACAAATAACTTGTTTTAACAATTCCCCAAATGTGTTTGGTATTTGGGAGGGGTGATAATGCTTATTAAGGCTCTATTAATGTAGGATTTTATGAAACTGATATGGGGAAATAGGCTGTAAATGGAAACTCCTGACCAAATGGATTTATGAAAACCAGTCTTACTGAGTAAAATATAATCCAGGGAATGAGATACAGAGGAATTTTTACTCATTCTTTTAACCCTAAGAATATCACAAATTGCATTATAGGGAGTAACTCCATATTTACTATATCTGATATGTTTTAGAACTGGGTGAAGTGGTCATTTCTTCCTTATTTACCCCTGACATAATTGTGCTGGAGTACATCTTTTTTCAAGGGTCTGAGAACAGGGTTGGAGAATTGGTCTGTGTCTTGGCAGTCTTTCAAAATTGTTGGTGATTTTTCATTACCCATGGATTGCTGATAGTTTAAATTGAGTGAGCTCCCATATAGGACACATCAGAAACAAATGATAGAAAATTCAATTAAAAAGATAAAAGCCAGTACACTGCAAAGGTCAAATATTTTTGTGGAATTTTTGGTGTCTTGAAAAAAGCTGGAGCATAATACATATTTTGGAGGATCTCTCTCTGGCTGATAAAGAGGGAAGATGCTGGAGATGATTTTCTTGAACATAAGTTTAGTGTTTATAGTGAAAGAAGCCCAGATTCCTGCTCATGCCGCATGATCAGAATGGTCATTCAAGATCCACCCTAATCGCTGTCTCACCATAGTAGGACTGTATGTGGAAGGAACAGTGCAGTGCCTTCCCTTGGGGTGGAATGCACCTCTCTACCAAATTGGCGATGGACTTGGCCATGTGACTTACATTAGCCGAGGGAACATTACTGGACTTGATCAAACAGAAGCTTTAAATGTGCTTGTGAAATTGGGCTTGGCTCTTGGGCCTCAGGTGGACCCTGCCCTATTCAGCCTGTGCCCCCCAAATGAAGACCTGGAGAGCACCCCAGAAACATTCTGGAGGCCTGGAATGTATGACTTAGCTGAGCTCAGCCCAGACCAACTTAACCACAGCTCACCTGCAGACCCAGGACCCTTGTAAACTACTGAAATTTTGTGGTTGTTTCTTACACAGGAAAAATTGACTAATACTATGGCTAACATTTTTTGAGTATTAAGTTATGCAAAAACTAAAATTTCTGGCATAAGTATTACATAGAAAATTCAAATTGCAGGTATAACTTTGATGATATTTCCAAAGTTTGCAATACCACTGGGAAGAACACAAATAGGAATAAATATTAGACATTTTTTATGAGGGAAGAGTGAAAATAAAAAAAGAAATGAAAAGTATTTAAAATTTTACCCTATATGTATCTCTAGGAAATAGCATTCAAATAATATGAAACTGTAATTAACCAGTTTTTAGAAAATGTCAGTAAAATTTAAGAAATTTTAAAATTATTTTAATTTAATAATTATTTCAAATTCAAATATTTTTGAATATTTGTAACTTTCACACATGTGTTTGCAGAAAAATAAGTTTTAAAAAACTTATTTACTTGAAAATCCATGCTCTATAAATAAATTAGGTATGAAGAAACCTAAGCCTGGTATATTTTAATCTGGAGCCAGCGGGGTGATAGTTTATAGGAGGGGTTGGCATGAGCATTTCATTAACCATGAAGAAAGAATAGAAAATGAAGCCAGGATGAAACCCCAATATTAAAAGTGGAAAAGAAGAAGCTTGCAAAGGAGATTGAGAAAGAGAATTCAGAGAAAAAAAAACAACCCGCAAGATCAGGAGAGGATGGAGTCCTTGTCATCTGGATGCTAAAGGACAAAGTGTTTTGGAAGGAAGACTAGGTCATTGAGTCCAATCCTGCAGCGGGCTCAGGAAAAATAAGTGATGATGTGCAGTGACATTTGACAGTGTACGGGTTCTAGTGTCCTCGGCAAGGTCAGCTTCATGGAGCAATGGGACATATGCTCTCCTGTCAAGATTGAGGAGTGAATGATGAAAAGTGAAGCCAAAACAATGCATGTAGGTCCCAAGACAGCATCTGAAAACCAAAGAAAAGTCTTTAGGGCAGTAGGCAAAGGGGGAAGTAGGATTGCAGGAGAGTTTTTCTGAGGCAGGAAATGAACACGAACCCATGGGCAGGAGGAAGCAGAGCAGCAAGTGGGGAGAGGTTAAAGATTGATGCAGAGCTGGGATGATTCATGAGGTGAGGTTCCAAAGGATCAGGAGTGTACATCACAAGCATAACGTGGATGACAGTCCGTGGTCAAAATCAGAGCCTCCTCCACTGAGCAGGAGGTAAGGAAAGATGAGAGCAGGTGCCAGAAAGTGTGGAATCAGGGTGGGTACAGCTATGGAAGAAGTTTGGTACATTCTTCATAATTCCTGTATTTCCTAAGTGAAGTTGGAGAGAGAGTTTTCTGAATGGTGATGGGGGGTAGGTGTAATAGTATAAAAAGTGTAAAATAGTGATTGACTCTTAGAACCATTTTAAATAGGGGATGGTGATGAGGGCTATTCAGCAGGACTGCCAGGTAGCACTGAGGAAACTTGGAGATTAGACAGTGTGAACTTTCAGAGGTCCTAATCTGCAAGTATGTATTCTCTAAGAGTGCTCACCAATCTAAGGATGGGTTGGGGGGAGATTTGGAGACTTCATTTATCCAGAGATGGAGTTTTCTGTTGATGGATAGTGAAAACCTGTGGAAGGTGGAGAACTGATACAGTGAAAACTGAATGACCATCAGTGTAGTGAAACCTGTGGTCCAGGTGTATAGAGAATTAAGTAAAGCCAAGAGGAGAATGATTGGAAAAATGAAAGAGACGAGGGACTGGACATCTCAATAAGGTTTGAAATGATTGTGGTGGGAGAGGGAGAGCAGGAGAGCTGGAAACATGAAATGTGGTTCAAGAGGGAGATGTGACACTTTACATTCTCTAAATGTAATGCCGTTTCCTAGGTTGAATCTTGGAACAGAAAAAGGACATCAGTGGAAAAACTGGTGAAATCCAAACTAAGCTGCAGTTGAATCCATATGATTCACCAATGTTAATGTTTTGGTTTTGGCAAATGTACCACAGTTATATAAGATGTTAATATTAGGGAAAACTGGATGAAAGGTATACAGGAACTCTGTACTATCTTTACAACTTTTCTATAAATCTGAAATTATTTCAAAATAAAAGGCTTATATCTATATATTTTTTAAATTTCATGTTTCATGTAAAAAAGCTAAAAACACAGACATATAGACATGCACATTTCAACCTGATAACAGGATTTGGGATCATCCCTTGTTTCCACATTTGAATGGCAAAATTTAGAGTCTGACTATATTCCTCTGAGCAACAATACCCAGCACAGAAATGGTTTTGTTCTTACCACTTGCTTCTTCATGGGTCATGGAGAACTCTTAAATTTCTAGAATCATGACTGGTAGCAGTAGTAGTGGGCCTGCAAGAAGATCGCCAGTGGTCCTCACTTCTTTAATGTGGTCCACATGCCATCACATTGAGTCAGAGCTGGCCTGGTGTGATCAGTGAAGTTTATGGAAGTTATCACTAGGTCATTAAAAACATTACACTTTCCACCCTGGTCTCTCAAATCACTTTATTTGGGCTAAACCAGACACTGTTCTGTAGGGTCACCCGAACACCCCCAAGGAGAGACCCATATGGAGAGGAATAGAGGTCCTTGACCCAAAGCCAGCGACTATTTCATAGAAAAGTCAGGGAAACATCTTGAAAGAAGATAACCCAGACCCAGTCAAACCTTCAAATAACTTTAACCCAGGCCAGCATCTGACTGGAACTCAACAAAAAACTTCAAGTCAGAACTTCCCTACCAAACTGTTCTTGAATTCTTGACTGTCAGAAACCTTGGGAGATAATGAATGATTATTTTTTAAGATACAAATTTTGGGTGGTTTGCTACACAAAAATAGGTAACTAGTACAGATTTTGGTACAAACAAGTGAAGTGGTGTGATTAGAAAAAAAATTCTAAAACATGTGGGATTGGTGGTACAACCCAGCAGTGGGCAGAAGCTGCAAGTACCCTGGAAGAGTGTTAATAAAATCCTAAAAAGCTTTGAAGAGACTGTTAAACGTGAATGATGGCCTTCACGAAGGCTCTCAGTGAGTGTTTAACACAATTTGAGGAAAATGGAGGAAAGAGATCACATTTTTAGAATGGCAGGAAATTTAGTAATACTATTTCCTGTGTAAGATGGGAAACCACAACCCCCCACCAGAGTACATAATTAACTTAATGATCTATCTAAGGAGATTTCTAGGCAAGGTACTGAAGTGCTGCCCGGCTTCCTGTAGCAACAAACAGCAACATGTAAGAGAGGAAGGAAAGGTAAAGGAAAAAAAAAAAAACCTGCTAAAGGTAAAGGAACCAGGGCTGTTGGGTTCAAATATAAAACTATTTCTCATCACTAGTCTTCCAGATAGTAAAAGATCTTAAAATTTAAAAAAGGCTTCCAGGCAAAGACCAAACCCAGGACACTGTCAGTAAAACATGGTTCACTGGTGAAGTCCAGGATGTAAATGTTGAGCCTTTTGCAATGATCCCAGAAATATGTAAGATGAAGCCTCAAACAGACCAAAGCCCCTCTAAGGATGTTAAGGGCATACATCCCATGTATCATCAATTTAAAAACAAATACAAATTCTAAGAATCATAAGACATTGTCCTACAGCAGGCTTAGAGGAAGCAAAAGGGAAAGAAGGGCATATCTTCATAAGATTTGTGTGTCTATTTTCCAGTAAAATGAATCCCTGAAAATCCATAAAAGACCCACAAACTTTTAATATAATTGTACTAGATGAGACACCACCAGCTTGGACTAAAACGGACAGAGTCAGTACAAAATACAAAGAGGCTGTGGATTCCTCAATTACTATGAACAAAAAGCAAGCTGAGAAAGCTACTCAGGTAGTTCAGGGGCAAACACTAGCTATCTCTAATCCAAAAGGAAGGATGCCTAAGAGGTCAGAACCAAAAGCCCAGAAACTTTACCAAGGTTTCAGGCAGTCATACTGAGCCCTCATCAAGGAACTGGCATTATGTTCTCCACAGGATTTTCCTATGGAGATTTTTACAATGGGGAAATTATTCATGTGTGCCTCCTATTCCCCCTATTTGAAGAGGACGGTCTACAGCAGTTATTCTACACCTGTCTCCCCACTGCATGCTGAGTATATGGAGAGATAACTTGCCTCTAGTTCATAGGTCTTCAGACTGAGAGGAACTAAATTCAAGGAGCTGCCCTCGCAGAGCTGTATCTGAGGATACACCTGTGCACCTGGATCTGATTTGGACGCCAGGATCCTGGTCTTCAAGCTGATGCTATAATGGGATAAGACCGGGGGATAGTGTACCATACTTACATGGTAACATGTTGCCTTGCCACAGTTTCAAGGATGCTGGTACCCTGGTCAGAGAAAAAGCACTTTATTACTCAATGAACAGCAAGAAGCATGACCATAAGTATAATGGTGTCAGTTCCCTACCCCCAAGTAGCACGGAGACAATGCAGTTAGGCCCAGGTAGGTGTCTGCACACAGAGTTGGTTGCATTACAGGAGAGAAACACTGAGTTTAGGAAACCCATATTTTTAAATAATAGAAAGCTTCCCTGTCCTTCGTCCAGAGGAAGACATTATATTTATCTTACCATAAAATAAGCATTCCTCTACTTTGCTTCAGAGGAAGATACTACATTTTAAGGTTATAAACAAACCTGTCTTTCCCTCTAGAGGAAAAAACTGTATCTTTCATGGTGCTCATTATACAAACACCCCCGAAAAGAGAGTCTGAAACAAAAGGCAGTCAGTGCCTCTGCTCATAAGGTGTGCACAAATGTGAAAGACCTATGAAGACTTGTCTCCCAACGAAGCATACATGTGCTTTACATGTGAGATAGACAGGAAACATTGAACACAGAAGCTGGACTAGAGTAGCTAATCTCCAAGATGGCTTCCAATGAGCCTTGCTTCCTAATATCTATGCCAATCTGCCGTACCCTCCCACATTTATCCAAGTGCCAATATGTGCCTTTTGAGACTAAGTTATAAAGGCATTGTAGCTTCTTCCTTGACCTTTTGGATTTTTCACCTTTGGGGTGAGCACCACGTCATGAGGACATCCAAGTACTCCTGTGAAGTAGCCCGCATTGAGAGGAGCTGGGTCTCCTGGCCAATGGCCAGCACCAGTCTGCCGTGCATGCAAGAGAGACACCTTGAAATTGGATCCGTCAGCCCATTTAAGCCTTCAGAGTACTGCAGCTCCAGGCATCATCTGACTGCAAGCTCATTAGAGACTCTGAACCTGAACTCTCTTGTGGATAACTAATATAGCAATAGTCAAGGCTGTGAATGTTAGCTAGGGGCAGAATTTATTTCTATGGCCCACATTTGGAACTTTGAAGGTAGGGGTGCTATCAGACATCCTTTAATAAACCCTCTGGATCATATGGGATTTTTATCTGACAGTGACCATTAGGCCTATACTCACCATGACCAGGAATTCACTATATAGTCCACCTTATTCTTGGATCATTTAAAGCCTCTCTTTTTATTAAACCAATATATGGTGCTGTATAATTTTTGTGAATTGGTTCCAATGTCAAAATCCACAAAAATATATTTGATTTTTCTATATATTAAACTAAATCAATTGCCTGGTACAGGAGAGAGTTCATCTCAAGAATATATTATTTTTTAATGATGAATTTGGTTATATATCACTGGACTTTCTCTTTTTTAACTGAAGTACAATTTACATTTAGCATTATATTAGATTCAGGTGTACAATATAATGACTCAGTATTTGTATATATTGCAAAATGATCACTACAATGAATCTAGTTAACATTCATCACCTTGCTTGTGGTAGATTTTCTTGCTTTCTTATATGATAGCAAAGATTTTCTGGCACTGTAATTTCTGTTAACAAGCTTGGATATATAAGACAATAAAAATAAAATCAGGTGGTCTAGTTTAGCTAATTTGAATCTACTTAGCATATAGTTTGCTAAGTAGTGATACTCTTTTAAATCAAGAAGAATTAGGTGCCTTTAGAAATTTGGGGAAGCAGAAGGTCTATCTTCAGCCAAGCCCCCGCCCCCTTGGAGTATTTGGAAGGAGTCCCTTTAATAGTTTAAGTGTTTTACTGAACATGTCACAATTTAGGAGAAATCTAGTGAGGCATTTGAGTGTGCCCTTCACATCCTACTAGAATCAAGCCCATCATTCTCTGGCATGTTTTTAGCTATGAAGCAACCCACTCACAGAGCAACACCTGGCAGGGCATTCAAACTGTCTAGCAGTCCTGGTGATAAACGCAACTTTACCATGAGGGTGATGACGACAACATTTAATTGAATTAGATTCAGGCAAACAATTTATTTCAATAATTAATGTGTTGTTGGGTCAATAAGATAGCTGGATTGTGATCAATATTACATCATAAGAAAGTAATTGCTTTGCATTTCAATACCATTTTTAAAAAATCTGAAATGCACTACAATATGTTATTTCCCTAAGGAGCCAAGTCAGCATTTTGCTGAAGGGATGAAGCTGTGCTTGGAAATGCTGAGTACTTTGCTCAGGAGCACAGAGAAAATTAATAACGAAACTGGGAATACAATCCTTGTTTTCTGGAATGGATTCATGTGTTAGTCAACAGAGTCACACTTTTCCAACTTAGATTCCTGACTCTGTCAGCTTATGCCAGGCTCTGGAGGGGCTGACAAAATGCCTTATAAGAAGTTATAAAACCACTGGGAAAGAAGGAGACTCCCCATGGTGTTGACTGGCCAATGCTTCCATCACCACTTGGATAACAGAGAATTTTTTTCCCAGATAACACTCTCAAGAATGCAGTCTGGTCCATGTCCTTTCAAATATTCAGTTAACAAGGCTGCTGTGGGTTTCCCCTCACTCCTTCTCATTCTGCCATAGAACTTATGGTCTAAAAGCAAAACAGATATGAAACCCATAGTCGCACAATGTATTTAACTAAAATCATAATGAACTGTGCAAAGTGAAAATAGCTAATTCTAGCAGACTCAGAATGGTCTGGGAGAATTCAAGCGTGGGAAGATGAAGGAAGTGACACTTAGTTGAAGCAGGAAGGATTAGTAGGAGTTATCCAGGTGAAGCATAGCAGATGAACAACCCAGGTAGAGGGCAAGTATGAAGGTACTGGGAGATAGGAGGTGATGTTGGATTTTCAGGAAATAGAAGATACAGGTACACCTGGGGTATAGTGAGAAAAAAATTGAGTGGTAGGAAATGAAGCTGAAACAGTAGATAAAGGTGGTTCACAGGGCCAATTAGATCATGTAAATGACCTTGGATTTTATTTTCTGAAGAAGCCGCTTCATAGAAATAAGAGAGCAATAGATTGAATTGATTAATTCCTGTTGTGGTTATGCTCTTTAATGTTATTATGGTTGCTGTATGGAATATAACTTGGAGAGGAGCCAACATGGAGACAGGAAGAACAGTTTGGAGAAAACTGCATTAATTCTGGTGAGGGCTGATGGTGGTGGTGCTGGAAGGAAGTTAACACTCTCAGGAAATACACAGAAAGTAAAAGACACTACAAAGCTACAGTAATCAAAACAGTATGGTACTGGCACAGAAACAGAAATATAGATCAATAGAACAGGATAGAAAGCCCAGAGATAAACCCACGCACTGATAGTCAATTAATCTACGATAAAGGGGGCAAGAATATACAATGAGAAAAGACAGTCTCTTCAATAAGTGGTGCTGGGAAAACTGGACAGCTACATATGAAAAAATGAAATTAGAACATTCTCTAATACCATACACAAAAATAACTCAAAATTGATTAAAGACCTAAAGGTAAGACCAAATACTATAAAACTCCTAGAAGAAAACATAGGCAGAACACTCTCTAACATAAATTGCAGCAAGACCTTTTTTAATCCACTTCGTAGAGTAATGGAAACAAAAGCAAAAATAAGCAAATGGGACTTAATTAAACTTAAAACCTTGTGCACAGCAAGGGAAACCATAAACAAAACGAAAAGACAACCTATGGAATGGGAGAAAATATTTGTGAACGATGTGACTGACACAGGCTTAATCCCAAAAATATACCAACAGCTTCTATAGCTCAATATAAAAACAAAAACAAAAACAAAACAACCCAATAAAATCAATAAGGCTTGTGAGATAGAGAATAAGGAAAGGTAAAGGCCAATTCTGAATTATCTGGCATTAGAATGTGGGTGGATGTTCAGAGTATTTTATCTTTTCTTGTGAATTCAGTGAGGTGCAAAGATAGGACAGGTTTTATTCTAATAATCATTATCAACTTTGCCCCTTTTAAGCCACATTGCCATTGTCCTACCCACTCTTCCCCATTCATTCTAGAGATTAGATAAAAAGAAATAAAGTTATTTTGGAGTTTGTACTTTAATGCAGTTATTAAATATCACTTCTATTGGGGTAAATAATACTCACATTTAGGAATCAATCATTGCCATTTCTTCTCTTCTGCCCAGTTATAGTGAGCTCCAGAGAGAGAGAGAAGACAAGGTGTGGTGTGACCTGCATCTTCTCACTTCTCCAGGAGTAGAGATTGGTTGGGTGTGGGGAAGAAATGCAATTATGTGACAGTATCTGTATCTCGGTGGGAATAGGAGGTGGGTCTGGATCTCCCTTCAATTAATTAATATTGTTTCTGATCGTGGAGCTAATGAAATCATGAAGCCGTTTGTTTCTGCATGGTCTGCTTGCTTCACGTGCGGGCTGTATGTGAATTCATGACTACACTCTCCACCTGGGTGTACACAATCCCCTCTCAGATTTTTTGGCAGGATAATCATTCAAACTTTTAAAATCTCACTTTACACATTATATTAGCATTCATGTTCCAAGGCATTCCATTCACAAATATTACAGTTTGTTAAAAAGCTTCACACACATACCCCCAAAAGTCTATACCAGATTCAGCCACTTTACTAAATCATTAAAATAATAAAAGTAATGAAAACATTATCATAATTTCTTTAAAGTGATAAAGGTCTGAGGCACTCTTGGAAAGGTGTTCTCGTACAAGTGTAACATGTCAGTGGTATCAAATTATCTTAGAATAAAGTTACCAGATACCCAGTGATCAAGTACACTCTAATGACAATGACTTTGATCTGATATGCCTTCACTGGATACACTCCCATTTGGACTGAACTACTGAAAGGAACACAGATGTTGGGCAGCTGAGGTCATTTCTAATGAGATTCCAAACTTTGTAAAGGAGAAGTGTGTTTTCAGCACACCAAGGACAGCTGTATCCCTTCTGCAAGGGAACAGTCCAGTCTCCAAAGAAGTTCGTTTCTCATCACCACCAGGTTTGCTAAACGTTAGAATTTCCAGACTCTGCTCACTGCTGGAGGGATTTCAGAACTGTCTTTCCCCATCAACATCCACAGTGCACCTTCCACCCTTCTCTGAATATCTCCAAGGGATGACCTTGAAATAAGACAGAGAGGCGAAGGGAGCGTTTTTCCTCCCATTAAGACCAAACAGAGGTCTGAAATAGCAATGGATTACAAAAATCTCATTCTCTGCACAGTCAGCTTCCACTTGGAACATGGCTATTTTTGCCATAAACTAGATTTTTAAAAATCTGATATCCTTTTTCCAAAGTGAATTTTTCTACATCCATTCACTCACAGAATCCACATTGGCAAGTCTCGCTGACCGAGTGTTTCCTTACACACAATTATAAAGGTAAATAATTAGCAGGGGGAAGGGAGGCCAATTCCCAGATGGGGATTAAATCACTGCAAACGACAAGTCCATTTATGACAGCTTTTGACCTTGTCAGAGAAGAATCAACACAAACCCCAGGTCATATAGTGTTCAGTAATTACATATATGGAATTTAAAATGTATACATATATAGTTCCAGACATATATAATAAAAAAATCGGGAGCAATGTATGTTGCTAAAGTTTCAAGAATTCTCGTCTCCAACATTCACCTGGAAAGTAGCTGGCTCTAATGGCCCGGTTGTGGCAGTGATAAAATCAACTTAGAAGCAGGTTTAAGTAAAATTGCTCAAAGGGAAAATAAGAAAACGGGGGTGCAGAGATTTTTTTTGTGGGGAGAGGGGAACATTGAGAGGAATGGAGAAATGCTCCCTTTATTCTTCTTGGCTTTTTCAGACCCAAGACAAGTTCTTGAAGACACACATCAAATGCTGTAGTCCTTCCTTACCTATAATCAAAACAAAACAAGTAATTAAAAAATTTCCTCTTCCATTCTGCACTCTCAATAAAATGCAGAGTACAGCCAGAAGTTATCACCGAGATGCACCATCTCAGGAGAAATTAAAATTGGGACGTGAAATGAGGCCACGAGCTATCAAGTCACGAGGTTAGGATTTCACAGCTAGTGTCTGTGACCAGCAGGTTGTGCTCAAACTGGGCAGACAGCCTCCCATCATCTCTCATCACTGCTGTCCAGCCTCCAGCCAGGTTTCATCCTGCCTTCCACCTTCACAAATCATTGGCTCAATTGTAAATATGTGGCCGGCCTTCATCACTCCAACTGCTTTATTTTTGGCCTAGTGAGGTACATTGAGGGCTGTATGAAAAAGCTTGTGGATTCCACAACTTCAAACAACTGAAAATTCATTTGCTTGGTCATGCTTCTGGATAATGTTTCCCAATTCTCTGTATCGAACACCAAGTTTCACTGCATCAATGGCTTGCATCAGGCACTCACACGTGGTCTGAACCAGTTTCCGTGCTCCCTCATCCACGTCTCCAACAAAAAACATCTCATTCACGTCCCCATGATAACCATTGTGATAAAGAGTGATGTCCACATTAACAATATCACCTTCTTGCAAGGGTCATCTGTCTGGAATTCCATGGCAGATCACTTCATTCACTGAAGTACAACAAGACTTTGGGAAATTATAATAATTCAGGGGAGAAGGATAGCAATTTCTTGCAATGCATGCTAAGTGTACAGCATGATCTATTTCTCCAGTAGTTACACCTGGTTTAATCACCCCAGCATCAATGTCCACATAGGCTTCTCTAGCAAGCCTACATAGCAGTAGCATCCCTTCCATATCTTCAGATGAGAGTAACTTAACTTGAGAAGTACCTTTAAGAGCCTGCTCAGATTCAGACATTCCTAAAGGGTGATCAGCATAATCTGGTCTTTGACTATGAGTTGGCACTGGCCTTGTTGACATCAGTGGATAATGTGGTCTGAGTTTACTAGTATATCAATAACATGCCCATGGGTCAGTGTTGATATCCCCTTCCACAGTCCAGGAAGACACTTCTTGCTTGGCCTTTTCATCTTTGGTTTCATATGTAGTAACTTGTGAGTAGCCCAACTTCCTTGAAAACATTCCTGCGAGTGGAAGTATGAGTCCTGGATGCCCAGCTTGATGCAGGTGGGACACTGGAGCTTGGCCTCGGTGCTGCAACCATCCGTCTCGCACACACGCATCTCCAAGGCCACCATGCTGCCTGGCTGCTGGAGGAGCCCCTCACTGAGCCCCTCCCAGCTTTGGCTTCCTCTTTTCAGACTCAAAATATGGTGCATACAAGAGGGCAGCCATAGTTTTTTTTCTCAGCTTCCAACAGCAGTACCTACCCGCCGCCCCCCCGTCCCGTCTAGTCTGTTAATGCTTCTACCACCACCACAATTCATATTCAAATATATAATATTTTTTGGTTCACACCAAAAGTGCATAATTATGAGAGTGTATTTTATTAATATGGTTATATTAGTCTTAATTTTCAAAATTGCATCTTATGATTAGCAAATTTGAAATTGTTAACAACTTTGACTCTTTTCCATAGATCATAATAGTTTTAATAGAGAAAATATTATTTCTCTAAGTGCCATAGTACCTGCTAACCTAAGAGCAAAATCTGTTCAATAGAGCGTATTCTCAACACAAAAATATTTAAAGTGAATGTGTGAATATTTCCCATGTACAAATAGCACCTTCAATTTTCCAGAGTATTATTCCTTGTGTTTATGATTTTTTGAAAGTTTTGTCAAGTTTAATGCTGAAAGTCCACAGGTATTTTAATATTCTGTTGCAGTACTTAGAATTAACATATCAAATTAAAAATGGGAACTCCACCAAAAGACTCTTCCCACAAGGTGAAGTATGCCACAGTGCAATTATAAATCTATGTATGTTGTAGTCTCTTCCATGTTTTCATAGGATAAATGCTTTCTGCATGTAAACTTCATTTTCCCTATCTGGAACTCACTCAAAGCTTTGAAAGTTGACATCTTTTGATCCAACATTTATTTAATATTTGATTAAATATTTCCAACCGGGTTTTAACAAAAACAAGCAAAACCTACAGAACTTGTTTATTTAAAAAAATTTAGTGTCATGTAGAACATATAGGTTTATTTATAGGGTTAGATGACAACCAAAGGAGAAGCTGGATGTACAATGTGGAAGTTTGGCTCAAACATCTGAATTTATCTTCATACAACCATTAACAATACTTCTTTAAAAATGAAAAATCCAGGACGAATGCCAAACTGGACAAGTTGATTGGACAATAGGAAAAATGAGACCATACTTGGTAAATCAGGGTAAAAGTCTACACCGTTTTGAGTAAAGAAGAAACCTCCATCTATGCTCGTTGTTGCTTCTCAGATATGAAGCAGTCTAACTTATTAGCTAAGCAGAAATCTCATTCTTCCTTCTTCCTTCACCAGACTACAGAATGTTGATTAGACTAATCTCAGTAAATTTTCCCTGAAACAAACATATTCTTCAAATCTATAATATAATGTGAAGTTGCTTTACGTTGATTTTATTCTTTTAGTAATCTCAAATCCTTTCAGAAAATCATGAGAACTGATAGTAACCTTTATTCACTCTGAAAGAATCTGCTGTAATGGAAACAAATCTAATGTATCCCATCAAAGTTTTCCAGTAAATTTCCTTAGATAAACACTTCTGCCTTTGACATAGGCAAAATAATGCCAAGTTTGCATAATTTATTCCAAAAACTAGAAGCAAAAGAATACTTCCTAACCTACTATCCAAGTCCAGCATTACTCTAACAATAAAATCAGTTAAAGACATCATAAGAAAACTGCAGAACAATATCTCTCATGAATATAAACAAAATGATTCTCAAAACATGTTAGCAAATTTTACCTGACAATATATAGAAAGTATTATATATCATGACCCAAGTGACATTTTTTTTCCCAAGTATGCAAGATTGGCTCATAGTTCAAAAATCAGTGTAATTTATCATATATAAAAAAAAAATCTTATGACTTTATCAATTGATGCAGAAAAAGCAAAGGAAACTGTACGTAAGTGCTATACTATAGCTGATTAAGTTGTTCCCTACAGGTTAAAAATTGTGAAGCCATTATATACATAGACTGGAATTGAACAACTGGCATTGAATAACTAAATAAATGGAGAGCAGATGGTGGGAACCAGATTTCTGCTTATTGGAATAGAAGGTTATAGACAAGCAAAGGGGGAAGGCATGAATGATCCATGTGGTAAAAATCAATATGAATATATATACACATACATACATACATACAGAGATATTTACAGATATGTGCATATAGACAGGTTAGTATAAACACATACATGTCCTTGTTCTGTTAGTTGAGAGGGTCCAGAAGCAATGACACCCCAGTAGCAACAAACACACTTATCAGCCAGGTCTTGTTTTCTAATACAATTCTGCAATGAAAAGAACCAAGGATACTTGAAAAAAATTGCTGATTCTAGGACTGGGACATGGAAAAATCCTAGATAATCCTAGAGCATCTCATAGTGCCAGAAAGTAAGTGTTTGAAAAAGCCCAGTGATGAGAGTACATCAAAGAGATAGAGGAAACTAAAAGAGCTCCTAATGGCTAAAGCTGGAGAATTTTAACAACAAAATTAATAAGTATTGTATTGTAACCCAGTGTAAACCAGACAGTCATGAGTCCATATCAATGTAAACTAATGACTGTGTAAGAAAATAAAATTGAAGAACAGATAAATTTCCTTTCAGAAGAAGCTCAAATAATTCATGTAGTTACTTCAACCTCAAGGAGGTAGAGTATAACTCCCCACTCCTTAGTTGTGGGTTGTGTATAGTGACTTCTCAAAAAGTACAACATAGAAATAGGAGAGAGTAACTCTGCGCTAGAAAAACCCTACAAACACTATCTCAGGCAGATGATCAAGATTAACGTCAACAGTGGTAAGTCATGGTGATAAATATACCCTAGATATGATGTGATGAAAATGACTGGGACATTGTCACAGCCAAGTGGAGCCTTAAGGGACATGACAGATACATGTATTGTGGAATCCTGGACTAACAATCCTTGGATTGTTACCAAAAGGCATCAGGTAAAAGCCAAGGAAATTCAAATAAAGTATGGCCTTTGTTAATAGAAAACATATCAATATTGGTTGATTAATTGTAATAACTTTACATTACTAATATAAAATGTTTATAATAGGAGAAACTAGGTGTAGGACATATGGGGACTCTCTGTACTACCTTCACAAATGTTCTGTAAATCCTAATCTATTTTTATTTTATTTTATTTTATTTATTTATTTTTTGTGTGTGCTTCACAAACATAATTTTTTATTTGCTATGTGGAATAAGGACTGGGGAAAGGAGACACAAAAGTTAGAGACACCAGTTAAGAGGGTATTGTATTACAAGGGTAAAAAATAATAGGAAAGGGCAATTACAGAGGCAATTAGGAGAGAAAGGCAATACAGGAAATTGTGTTTCTTTCTAACTGATAAACTTCCAAGAATTGTTTTTTTTTTTTTAACATCTTTATTGGAGTATAATTGCTTTACAATGGTGTGTTAGTTTCTGCTGTAAAACAAAGTGAATCAGCCATATATATATATATATATATATATATATATATATATATATATCCCCATATCCTCTCCCTCTTGTGTCTCCCTCCCACCCTCCCTATCCCACCCCTCTAGGTGGTCACAAAACACTGAGCTGATCTCCCTGTGCTATGCAGCTGCTTCCCACTAGCTATCTATTTTACATTTAGTAGTATATATATGTCAATGCTACTCTCTCACTTTGTCCCAGTTTACCCTTCCCCCTCCCCGTGCGCTCAAGTCCATTCTCTATGTCTGCATCTTTATTCCTGTCCTGCCCCTAAGTTCATCAGAACCTTTTTTTTTTTAGATTCCATATATATGTGCTAGCATGCACTATTTGTTTTTCTCTTTCTCACTTACTTCACTCTGTATGACAGACTCTAGGTCCATCCACCTCACTACAAATAACTCAATTTTGTTTCTTTTTATGGCTGAGTAATATTCCATTGTATATATGTGCCACATCTTCTTTATCCATTCATCTGTCGATGGACATTTAGGTTGCTTCCATGTCCTGGCTCTTGTAAATAGCACTGCAATGAACATTGTGGTACATGACTCTTTTTGAATTATGGTTTTCTCAGGGTATATGCCCAGTAGTGGGATTGCTGGGTCATATGCTAGTTTTATTTTTAGTTTTTTAAGGAACCTCCATACTGTTCTCCATAGTGGCTGTATCAATTTACATTCCCACCAACAGTGCAAGAGGGTTCCCTTTTCTCCACACCCTATCCAGTATTTATTGTTTGTAAATTTTTTGAAGATGGCCATCCTGACCGGTGTGAGGTGATACCTCCTTGTAGTTTTGATTTGCATCTTGAGAAAGAAAAACGGAGCTGGAGGAATCAGGCTCCCTGACCTCAGATTATACTACAAAGCTACATTAATCAAGACAGTATGGTACTGGCACAAAAATAGAAATATAGATAAATGGAACAGGATAGAGAGCACAGAGATAAACCCACACACATATAGTCACCTTATCTTTGATAAAGGAAGCAAGAATATACAATGGAGAAAAGACAGCCTCTTCAATAAGTGGTGCTGGGATAATTGGACAGCTACATGTAAAAGAATGAAATTAGAACACTTCCTAACACCATACACAAAAATAAACTCAAAATGGATTAAAGACCTAAATGTAAGGCCAGACACTATCAAACTCTTAGAGGAAAACATAGGCAGAACACACTATGACATAAATCACAGCAAGATCCTTTTTGACCCCCCTCCTAGAGAAATGGAAATAAAAATAAACTTACTGAACTTAAAAGGGACTTACTGAAACTTAAAAGCATTTACACAGCAAAGAAAACCATAAACAAGATGAAAGGACAACCCTCAGAGTGGGAGAAAATATTTGCAAATGAAGCAACTGACAAAGGATTAATCTCCAAAATATACAAGCAGCTCATGCAGCTCAATACCAAAAACAAACAAACAAACAAATCCAAAAATGGGCAGAAGACCTAAATAGACATTTCTCCTAACCTATTTTTAAATCAAAAGTTTATTTAAAAAGATAGACTTAGATTATTTCTACCAGACAATTCAGTGATGACTTTCATTGGAACAAACAACAGTCTATAAAAAGCACTGGGCAAAAAAAACTGGATGGTTTCCAGATTGCATTTAACTGTTCCTTTCACTCTTCTGATTATTTGTCCTTATTTTTAACTTCTTTATTTTGATCTTATCAATTTCCAAATTACATTGTTTAATGAGATAAAAACTGAAGTATATTTTCTTTTCACCAGCATTGGGAAGATGAAGCGTTTATTTCAACATGGTTCACTGGTTGCCTGCTCTCTACAGGGCTCTAAGGCTGAGGGCTGCAAGGAATGCCAAGAAAGCAACATGCAAGCTGATTTGCAAGTTTCACCTGAATAGAGAAAGCTGTGTACTGAAGCACAGTATAGAGGCTCCTATTGACCTTAAAATTATTTTTAAAATACTGTATATATTGGAGCAACATCTGGTGAAATCAATACAATTCATAATTTCTGCTAATATTTTCAAATACTTAACCATCCAGAAAAATTTTATATACTTGGTTGGAGCTTATTCTGATTTGGAGGCCTTAGAGGATGTAAGATAAATATTCTCCTTTTGAGGTGGACAAATTCTGATTTCTCAGTATTTCAGAAGAATTGGACAGATACAGACAGAAAACAAAAGGCATGACATAGAACAAATCACTTTTACAAGTGTCAGTTTATAAACAATTGTGTTCACAAAGTGTTGAATGAATATCATTCACGTGAAAACCATAAATATCTTGGCATTGGAAGGAATCTCACTGTATTCCCATCTTGTTAAGTCACTGACAACCAGTACAATACCTAGATGTTTTTCTCAAAGAACAAATATAATTTTGTATTACCAGTTTTGTTTTTTAAGAAATAGAATCATACTTTGCAGTAATTTACAACTTAAACATTTCACATCTGTTCCCTTTCTCCAATTGCTTTCCAAACCCCACTTGGGCAGCAGGGCAGCACACATTTATGGTAGCATAGGGAACAGACTCCTGGACAAAGACTGTAGCTCCACCCAAGAGCATAAACTCTGGCATTTCTAGAACAGTCCATGTAGGAAGGGAAAGGAGAGAACACACGTTCTTGCAAAAATATCCAGAACATACTGTGGATCCTCTTCTCAGATTCCATGTTCTCCTCTTAGTTGTATGTTTGATTTGTATAATCGAGGTCTTCACCTTCCATCATAGAGCAGATTGCCCTTGTAAAGTCATATCATGCAGGTATTTTTATTTATTGGTTTGTAATCTTATCTTCCTTATTTGCCTACTCCAGCATGTGGTCTCCTAGATGGAAATTCCCTTTGGTTATTTAGTAGTCCCCCACCGGTGGAGGGATGCAATAAATGTTAAATTTCCAATAACTAAATTTTAATGTTTCACCTGGTTATGTTACCTGGTATTTTGCATTAAAAATTCTCTTAAATGACACTTGTTAATGTAAAATATATGGAAAGCAAGCTGAGGCAGTAATTTATTCCAGCTCTGTACCATGAGGTGAAACCAATAATTTATCCTAAGAATAGTAGTTGAGAAAAATAATTAAGTTTTCAAATGATAATTTTCAACAGAGACTACTATCTATAAGTTTTAGAAGTCAGAAACTAGGACTTCCCTGGTGGTGCAGGGGACACGGGTTCGAGCCCTGGTCCAGGAAGATCCCACATGCCACAGAGCAACTAAGCCCGTGTGCCACAACTACTGAAGCCTGCACACCTAGAGCCCATGCTCCACAACAAGAGAAGGCACCGCAATGAGAAGCCCGTGCACCACAATGAATAGTAGCTCCCTCTCGCCGCAACTAGAGAAAGCCTGAACACAGCAACGAAGACCCAATGCAGCCAAAAAATAAATAAATAAATAAAAAGAAACTATGTTTTGTTCATTTTTAGATTGTCCAGCTTTTTCTGTAGTAGATGTTTAACAAGCATGTGTTGAATAGTTCACTGTTGTCATGCACATTTTTCCACTTTGATGCTGTAGAACTACAAAGCATCTTTGAGACTAGTCTCATTTTATAAAAATAGAAATTAGGTGCAAAGAGAATAGGTGACCTACAGCAGGTGTATTCAGACCAGGGGACCCAACCTGCTGGTTTCCAGTAAACAGTGAGCAGCTAGGTTTTTTTTTTTAAGAGCTTGACTGTGGACCTAAACTAAGAGTCAGCAATTCTTCCAGGCATCCTTCTGACCACAATTTGTGACTTGGTTCTGCTTGGCTTCAAAGCATAAGCCTCCTATCTATCTGTGATAAGATTCTGGGAAGGTGCGAGTTGGTGGCTAAATCCTTAGGATCTCAAAAAATCCAAAATAGTCTATGGGAATAGAATTAGTACACATTTTTCAATCCTATAAATTGTAATATTTCCCTTCCTTCTCTATGAATTTTCTTTTCTCAATTCTTAAAATTTTAGATTCTTTGTGGAAGAAAGCGAACAGCCAGAATAGCTCCCCATTCATCTGGTATATGAAAGTTTGCAGTTGAGAGTGTCATGGTATTGCTATTACTGGCCTTATTTATTAAGAAGATTCTGTTTCCTTGGTAGGATAGAGATGACGACTGAAAAAGAAGAACTCCTTGCTTTCACTGGAATTGGTACAGAATATTCCAATGAGTGTTAAAGTTTTTTCAAAGCAACAAAATATTCCAATACAATAGTTAAAGAACTCTGCATGATTTAAGATTTGTATATTAAAGCTGTCATTGAAAAGTTGTTTGTAAAAGGTTTTACAAAAATATAGTCTTATAAATTTTCACCATCATGACATCAAGCTAGACTTTGTCCCCCCCACCCCGAAAAGCGTACCTGAAAAGCCAGTTACTCTCTGAATTTAACTTTGTTCAAATGGGACCTTGTACCAACAAAATGAGAAAGAGATTTCACTGAGAACTGTCTCTGTCTGGGTCAGATCAAGCTTCCTGTCCTAGAACTGTTAACTGAGATCCAACATTTTGGTTACAGTTTCCATCAGTTTCATCCTCCAGGTAGAAGTAGAAAGAGATACCAGAATGCAGAGATTTCATTCCATTTTTTCCTGAAGGGAAGATAATTATTTCCAATCTGAAAAGATCCCTGAGGGAGTCAGAATTTAAAGCTAGGTCTAAGTTTTGTTTGGGTCCTTAGAACTCTTTAAAGGCCTCGTTCTTTTTCATGTTTTAACTGTGTGTATGATATATCATTTGCCAAGAACTCCTAATGGTGAATAATATTAAATTCATTGATGATAAACACCACCAAAAGCAAAATTTTCAATACCAGCACTAGTTTATAACCCTGGACATTCCTAGAGTTTTTTTTCTTTTTTTGACTTTCTGCGATCTTTATTTTTATTGAAGTATAGTTAATTTACAGTGTTGTGTTAGTTTCAAGTATACAGCAAAGTGACTCAGTTATACATGTGTGTGTATATATATATATACTTTTTCAGATTTTTTTCCATGATAGGTTATTACAAAATATTGAGTATTCTTCCCTGTGCTATACAGTAGGTCCTTGTCATTTATCTATTTTATATATAGTAGTGTGTATATGTTAATCCCAAACTCCTAATTTATCTTTCCTCCCCCCACTATCTCCTTTAGTAACATAAGTTTGTTTTCTATGCTTGTGAGTCTACTTCTGTTTTGTAAATATATTCACTTGCATTATTTTTTTAGATTCCTCATATAAGTGATATCATATGAAAATTGTCTTTCTCTGTCTGACTTACTGCACTTAATATGATAATCTCTAGGTCCATCCATATTGCAAATGGCATTATTTCATTCTTTTTTTATAGCTGAGTAATATTCCATTGTGTATATATACCACATCTTCTTTATCCATTCATCCGTGGATGGACACTTAGGTTGCATCCATGTCTTGGCTATTATAAATAGTGTTGCTATGAACATTGAGGTGCATGTATCTTTTTTTTTTTAACATCTTTATTGGAGTACAACTGCTTTACAATGGTGTGTTAGTTTCTGCTTTATAACAAAGTGAACCAATCAGCTATACATATATATATATCCCCATATCTCCTCCCTCTTGCATCTCCCTCCCACCCTCCCCTCCCTATCCCACCCCTCTAAGTGGTCACAAAGGACCAAGCTGATCTCCCTGTGCTATGTGGCTGCTTCCCACTAGCTATCTATTTTACCTTTGGTAGTGTATATATGTCCATGCCACTCTCTCACTTCGTCCCAGCTTACCCTTCCCCCTCCTCGTGCCCTCAAGTCCATTCTCTATGTCTGCGTCTTTATTCCTGTCCTGCCCCTAGGTTCTTCAGAACCACTTTTTTTTTATAGATTCCATATATATGTGCTAGCATGCACTATTTGTTTTTCTCTTTCTGACTTACTTCACTCTATATGACAGACTCTAGGTCTATCCACCTCACTACAAATAACTCAATTTCATTTCTTTTTATGGCTGAGTAATATTCCATTGTATATATGTATCACATCTTCTTTATCCATTCATCTGTCGATGGACACTTAGCTTGCTTCCATGTCCTGGCTATTGTAAATAGAGCTGCAATGAACATTGTGGTACATGACTCTTTTTGAATTATGTTTTTCTCAGGGTATATGCCCAGTAGTGGGATTGCTGGGTCGTATGGTAGTTTTATTTTTAGTTTTTTAAGGAACCTCCATACTGTTCTCCATAGTGGCTGTATCAATTTACATTCCCACCAACCAGTGCAAGAGGGTTCCCTCTTCTTCACACCCTCTCCAGCATTTATTGTTTGTAGATTTTTTGATGATGGCCATTCTGACCGGTGTGAGGTGATACCTCATTGTAGTTTTGATTTGCATTTCTCTAATTATTAGTGATGTTGAGCATCCTTTCATGTGTTTGCTGGCAATCTGTATATCTTCTTTGGAGAAATGTCTATTTAAGTCTTCTGCCCATTTTTGGATTGGCTTGTTTATTTTTTTGATATTGAGCTGCATGTATCTTTTTGGATTAGCATTTTCTCTAGATGGAGGAAAGACAATCTCTTCAATAAGTGGTGCTGGGAAACTGATATTAGAGATCTTCAAATGTGTTGAAATTTGAGCAAGATGAAAAGCTGACTACATAATATGACTGATCTTTTGAAAACTGGTGGATTTATTTGAGAGGTAGATCTCACCAGGAAAATGAATTGAGATACTACCCAAGAACTTTTATTTCAAAAGCTGAATTTGATGGCAATTAGACAAAAATTAATTTCCCCATCCAAAGGTAATATCTACTAATTCTATCTTTACATGTGCCTCAAAGATACTGAATACTTTACATATATTATCTCATTCATTTTCACATCATGTATATTAGCTGTTCCTTTTTCTACAGGTGAGGAAAGTGAAGATAACTGCCTCACCCACTCTCATACTTTTGGCAAATAACATACAATGTGCTCTGTCCATGGTTGTTTTCTATCATTGACATCTTAGTTGCTTTTCATCATTAGCTTCAAAAATTGGAAATGTCATAAAACATAAAGAAAACAGCATAATCACAGAGGTTAAAATTAGCCATTTCTATCCAGTTCAGTGGAAAAACAAATTGGCTTATAGATATTAAGTAACTATTTTCAATACCAAGACCATGGCTAGATAAATGTTCTCTAATTTTAAGGTCCCAAGATTAAAACTATTCCATCTTAGCCTGAAAAAACTTGAACTATTCAATTCAAATTCATCCTATTTTCATTCCAACTCATCAGATACACATCTCATCCTCTGATAATCCCACTTGCATAAGAAGCCCTCACCAATTATCTGTTGGTTATATCATCATGATAATATAAAAATGATGCTTTCTTTTTCATGTATTATGTATGTGAAGATTTGGGTAAATTTATTCTGAGCCTTGCCTTCCTTGTTTTAATTTAATTTAATTTTTTAATTTTTATGTTTTTTTTAAAATTTTTATTTATTTTTGGCTGCGTTGGCTCTTCATTGCTGCACGTGGGCTTTTCTCTAGTTGTGCGAGCGGGGGCTACTCTTCGTTGCGGTGTGTGGGCTTCTCATTGTGGTGGCTTCTCTTGTTGTGGAGCATGGGCTCTAGGCTTGCGGGCTCAGTAGTTGTGGCACAGGGGCTCAGTAGTTGTGGCTCATGGGCTCTAGATTGTAGGCTCAGTAGTTGTGACGCATGGGCTTAGCTGCTCCGCGGCATGTGGGATCTTCCCGGACCAGGGCTCAAACCCATGTCCCCTGCATTGGCAGGCGTATTCTTAAGCACTGCGCCACCAGGGAAGTCCCGCCTTCCTTGTTTTTAGAAGATGGCTAGTAATACCACCCCAAGGACAATTTCAGATTTGTGTGAAGCCCCTAGAATAGTGCCTAGCACATGGAAGGAAAACAATAAACAGAGGTGGCCATTATTGCATCCTCTCTGAGACTATTCTGCAATCATCACTATGCATATCTCATCAATCTAATTTCTGTTCCCTTTGGAGCCTTTAACACAAGTATAAATGTAATAGATATTTAATAATGGGGCTCAGTATATATTCATTAGTGGATTAATTAATTGTCGAGAACAGAGGCTGAAAAACAAAAATTATCAGGAACTTCTGGTAGAAGCTGCATTCTCTATTCCATCAAATAAATTCTTCTGTCTGTCTCAGGTCGACACTTGTCTCTCCTTGAACATAGCACATCCCTAGGTTGATTATGGACTCTTCTGTCCAAAAAGAGAATCACAGAATTTTCTACACCAGAGAAGGCCTTAACTGTCAGACTCCAAAGACATAAAACAAAACCTGATTCAGATGATTACTTACAGATATGCGACATTTGTGTTCTCAGGCTTAACAATGTGAAATTAAATTAAAAATATACTCGAACACAACCTATTTGGGGGACTAGCGATTCAGGATTAGTGTCCAAAAGAGAACAGGTGGAGAGACTGTGCAGCAGGAGTGCTGGATGGTATTTCCTGGGAAGTTTCTCGTGCTTGTGCCATTTTTGGGGAGGGTCCAGAGGTGAGTGTTCTAAACAAGGTAGTCACTGAATTTGGCTTTACCATGTGTTTCACATAGTTTCATTTAACTGTAACTTACTGTATATGGGGAATTCTCCAAGATCTCTGTGAGGGGTGGGTAAGACATCCTATTGTGTCATTTAATAAAATAAAAGATTTTCCAGGTGTCATTCTGTGTGTACTTTCCACTTTGACCTTCAAATAGTTATCTTGATTGAAATCAATACTGCATTCTTAGAATTAGACAGTTTGTCATACTGAGATTCCAGTTTTACCTTACAAATCTTAGAAAATTTGTTCATTACAGTAATTCTTTTCTGGTGTTTTGGTTTTGACCGTTTACTTCATCTAGCCTTAGGAAAAAAATTTTTTTTTGTAAATGGAACAAATGTTGAGAATCATATATATTCAAAAAGAGCTCACTTGTCAAGTATGATGTATTGGAGAATGTATGATCTTTTAATATTATGTCTTGGCAACATAGATGAACTACAAAAGCCAGAGAACACCTTCATGATACCCTTAAAGTCTTAAAATCTTCTGCAAAAATACTACTTAATGTCTGTTCCTACTGGATTGGGTATCTTCAAGAGTGTTTCTCTTGATGAGGGAATGAAGAAATCTTAAACAGGGACTGGAGTGGGGGAGAGATTCATCCCCAATACAAGGGAAATGTAGTTAGAGTGAATAAAGGGAGAAGACTAGAGAGAATAAAGGTGGTGGGATCTTAACAAGCACTGAAGGACATGGGGTGGAGAAGGAAAAGTCTTATCTGACACACAAGGAAGGCCTGATCTCCAGAGCTTCGCCCATACTTCGGATGGGAGAGGAGACTGGTAAGGAAGAACGTAGTTCACTATTAATGATGTTGCTCAGCTCTCTGAGGCTAAGTTCAAATGGAGCTGGTAAATTTGCACTAATGTGATTTGCATTTCAGGCTGGGAAATCTAAGGCCAGAGACAGCAGTGGTCGGTGAGAGCGTTGGTTCAGAAATCAAGATTTCTGGGTCCAAAAAGCTGGATCCAGGGTCTTGGTATTCAGTTAGTTCCTTGTGGTGCATGTAGAGACTGAGCCCCATTCCTTCAAACCTGAAATGCCTGTGAGTTCCCAAGGGAGACCTACTGTGTGCAGCAGTAACATGCAATGCGTGGAAAGGCTTTTGGAGAATTTCCAAAGCTGACAAGTCAGGACTGCCATGACTCCCTAAGTGACAGCTCTGGGGGGAGAGGGGGGAGTCACTGCCCCCATTCTTAAAGGGGTAACAGAAGCAGGACAGAGAAAAACACTCTACCTGTGTCTTAACATTATGTTGTTTTAAAGCCAGACCCAGACACTTTGGTCTTTGTCAGCTGTCTGCTTCTATACTAATTTCCCTCATTTATCACCACCTAGAAATGGTTCTGTATTGGGAGATGTTTATACTGCTAAAAGGCCCTGTTGAGAGACCATTCCCTTAACAGAAGAACATGGATTCTAGATCCGTGTTGACAGAAGACCGTGAAGATCACATTAGTGCAGAGAGAGGCAATGCAGATAGAGTGATGCTGAAGAAGAAACTGTCCTGCCCACTTCAGACAGAGCTGCTCAGTGCAGGTACTTTATATGGGTCTCTACGGGAAAAAGTTAGCTCACTCCAGTTGATCAAGCATGGAGGCAGTATCTCAACTAAAAGCATTTCAAAATGGAGAGAAAAACAGTGACAATTTAATCATACACAACAGGGTTAGAGCTGTTGGTATTATTAATATTCTGAGAACAGCCTCTTGTGATGTGTATGTTCACTCAGGAGAACAAAATGTAAATTACAAGGTTGTTTGATGAGCAGAGTTAGAATGGAGAGAGTGACTTTCTTAAGGGGTATTTTCATTAGTCAAGGAAAACTTGAGTGGTATTTATCTGTCCACATAACCAGTAAAAATTTACTAGAGTCAAATCCCCATTTCTCTGGGATGAACTGGGTAAATCTAAGAAGATACTGAATTCCCTCTTTCTAAGTTCTACTCAATTTGCCACATAACAAGTTATAGCAAATATTGTAAACTATAAAGTATTGTGGCAGATACACTTGATGCTGACCCTCGAGGATTCATCCCCTCCTCTTGAGTGTGGCAGAAAATGTGACTTGGTTCTAACCAATAGAATATGACACATGTGATAGATGTCAATCCTTTGATTAGGCTATGTTATTTGGCAAAGGGAATAGTTTTCACTCCCTTCATTAAGTTACATGGTAAGGCAAAAGTGGTGGGTTTTGCAGATAATTAAATCATAAATTAGCTGATTTTTTAGAGTTAAGCAAAAGGGAGCTTATCTTGAGTGGGCCTTACTTAATCAGGTGAAAACCCTTAAAAGACAACTGGAGACCTTATAAGGAAATAGACCTTACAAGGAAAGGCTCCTTCTGAACTGGAAGAAGCAAACTGCCATGTCATGACTTCCTATGGAGAGAATCATGTGGCAGAGAACTGTGGGTGGCCTCTCAATTCTGGGGGCAGCCTCCGTTCATTAGGAAGCAGGACCCTCTGTCATACAGTCCATGGAGATGAATTCTGTCCACCTGAATGAGATGGACATGGATTCTTCCATAGCCAAGCCTCCAGATGAGAATGCAGCCCAACAGACATCAAATTGTAACCTGGATTGACCCAGAACAGAGAATCCAGATAGGCCATGATAACACTGTAGCAATTGATTACACATCATTAGAAAATACAAGAATGCTACATATTTTCAAAACCATCTCATCTTTCTGATTTAATGACAAGATACCCTGGTTTCATTAACAGAATTTAAATCACCTCTCAGGGAAGTTTCTTGTACCTTCAGCTGATCTCTTGCACAAGTGTAGAATTCTACTTGTTTCAGTTTCAGAGATGAAGGACCCATGAGTCCTTCAAGTCAAGGAGCACCTTTTGAATCCCCCATCTATGCTAGATTTAGAATAAATTTTGCTGAAAATATACTGACTACATTTTGTGGATAAAAATAGTGTAACAGTGCAGCAACAAGTGATTTGTTAACCATGACATTACTGACAAGACTGCTCCACAATTCATCAGAAGCCTGTCTCATGACCGGTTCTTTCTCAGTCATTGTTGTTTTTTTCCTCTTGGCTTTCTGCTCATTTGCAGCACTATCACCTATTTTGCATTTGGATGAAGCACAGATTAATTCTGAAATACTGGGATTAACAAAATGCAATAATGAGGATCTCAAAGTAGCAGAGCAGCTTTCTGTAGGGATGAAGTATGGGTCACCACACACACTTGAACCCAGCAATTACTAGTTCACCAGTAGCAGGTCCTTCATCGTAGATTTCTGCCAGAAACTCTGAAAGCAGGAAGGACCCAGAGGCAACACCGCCTAGATGCATACATTCTTCATAATTGAATTGTCCAGAAATAATCACTATCCCGTGCTTCATCTTCAAACATTAACTAGCCTTAAGGGTTTCATCTTTAAGGGTTTCTTGGGCTGTATGAAAATTATACTTCTGTAAATAATTGTGAGGAAAACTAAACAATTGTAGGTCAAGTTAATCTTCACCTAGTAGAGACAACTGTACTGTTCAGTGGTAAATGGGTGTGGATTTCAACTGACTCTGCTAACCAAAAAACACACATTGGGTTATCCCATGGCCTACAATAAATAGCAATGCTCTACTTACCTCTCTCCCTTTATCTACCTTAAATAAAGATAGTGGTTAAATTATAACCTGTTTATTGCTAGGGGCTAAATTGGAGGATGTAGCTTATGTGAGAGATCACTGCATTCCAGAATTAGATAGATGTTCCCATTGAGTCTCAGTTTACATTGGACAGCGGTGGCCTCAGCTAGCTTGTTCCCAAGGCAGAGAGCAGATCCTAGCTGAGCATGCGTGGTTACTCTCCGGAATTGGCCAATCAGGGGAGTCACTCCTCTCCCTCCCGGCAGGATGCTGAAGAGATGGTTACAGGCCTATAGCCCATGTATTCTTCACAGGAAGAAAACCGGCCCCCCAGCAATCCACCTCTGCTTGGATCACGTCTAATAAATTTTCTCTCAGAAAACCGAGCCCTAAATTTACTACTGAAGGAGAAATTCCATATCAGTTTGGAGAACCGAGTAAAAGATACAGTTATACACCTTATATCATAAATCAAAGCTAAGAGAGATAATAAGGACTGATATGAGAGACTTGTTACAGATAAATTATGTATGGTGTGTAGTCAAAGGAAGGCACTGGCACTTCTTAGCTAGAGATCTGAAGTTAATCATCCAAAGCAGAGAACAGAGTGGCAGTTAAGTCTTCAGAGGATACAGAAAATTGTGAGCAGACTGCCAAATCACGTCTGGGAGGAAGACCAGCCTCACGCTGAGTAAACACTGCACAGTTATGTTGAGACCTCCGTCTCTGTTGGACTACCAAAAGGGCATCGGGTCACCATGGTGTGAGCAAATTTCCTCCTCTGTGCCTGGCTCCAGAACCTTCCATGTCACAGAACATCAGGAAACTACGCTTCTCCTGGGGGAACACTGTTTGCTTCCATGCCTCCCATCAGTCATCTTTCCCAGGGGAGGTTCTAGAATTTCTGTATAGAAAGGGCTTAGGGAAGCAACCTGGGTGTAAGGAGGGGTCTCGGAGTGCTCATCTGAAAACATCCTCTGCTTTTTATATTTCTTATATTGTAGGTTTGTCATATCTTGGATTGGGAGTGAGTACGAGATTGTGGAGCAACTCAAATCTCCCCGAGCCACTCCCATCACCACCTCTCTGCCTCTTCTAACAGAATAGTTTAGATTCAGAGATTGACTATCCAGCCTATATCACATGGCAGAGTATCTCTCCCCTTCTCCTAACACAGTAGCAATAGTCATTAATCAGAATTCGCATGAACTCACACCCTGGAAGGCTGGCTGTGGAACCCTGCCCATGCGCTTTCTCCATGGCTCCCCTAGACCAGCCATGCTGCTGGCCAGGCCTGAAGCACACTCTCTCCCCATTTGAAGGGACAGTGGGGCCCTGTTCTTAGGATCTTCAAGGCCTGGTGTGACACAGAGTGAGTTGGCACAGCACTGGCATCTGCTACAAGCCAGGGGACAGCTAGGATCAAAGCAGTGTTTAAGGAAGGTCCCCTCAGTTTCTGGGCCCACAGACTCCAGATGCAAACTCATTCATGGTGCCCAAGAACCAGTCCTGGGGATGGTTCCTGAAGAACCGGTGCTGATGCTCTGCCAGCTCATATTTAAACTGGGGATTAGGCAACACCACCTCAGGCTGATGGGTTTAACGCTCCTCTATTCACTGGGAGGGAGAAATGTTCACAAATATGAACAAATACATTAAATAGTGACAATTTCTATTAGAAACTACAGCACACAGAGGGCTGGAGGAAGCTGACAAATTAATAGACTTGTTTACCCTATAGGCCCATGCAATTCATCCAGAATAATTAATCTGAAAGAGAAAATTAGCCAGAATACATTAGTAATGTGGAGGAAGCTGAGCAGCTTAAACTACCTCTAAGAAGAAATGAAAATACATTTGAGGCAGACAAGTAAATACATCCTATGTATTCAGCACATTTATAAGTACATTTCCATAACTTCCTACAGAAAAATCCAAACGAACTTTTTGGCCAACCCAATACAACCAGAGAAATAATTTGTAGAGCTACTGCAAAAATAAAATGTGGGCCCTCTTGTTCAAAAAGCAGAGGAAAAAAAAGTACAGTTAAAGGTACTAAAACAGAGACTCTTTTTATTTAGAAATATTTTATTATTAATACAATTTCATAGGAGTAATTTTATATAAAAACAACAACACAAACTTATAAATTGCAAAATATATTCTGGTGTAATAATTTTATAAAACAAATAAATAGTAAAAATATTTCATTAATTTGATATCTTGATTGAGCATAAGGTTTCTGTGGCTCACTTTTCTGAAAATACTTTTACTAACTCATCAAAATGAGTATCCAAAGCAATTTAACTTTCTTTCTTTTTTTTTTTTTGAATTTTATTTATTTATTTATGTTATACAGCAGGTTCTTATTACTTACCATTGTATACCTATTAGTGTATATATATCAATCCCAATCTCCCAATTCACCTCACCACCCTCCACCCCACTTTCCCCCCTTGGTGTCCATATGTTTGTTCTCTACATCTGTGTCTCTATTTCTGCCTTGCAAACTGGTTCATCTTTACCATTTTTCTAGAATGCACATATATGTGTTAATACACGATATTTGTTTTTCTCTTTCTGACTTACTTCACTGTGTATGACAGTCTCTAGGTCCATCCATGTCTCTACAAATGACTCAATTTCATTTCCTTTTTATGGCTGAGTAATATTCCATTGTATATATGTACCACATCTTCTTTATCCATTTGTCTGTTGATGGGCATTTAGGTTGCTTCCATGACCTGGCTATTGTAAATAGTGCTGCAATGAACATTGGGGTGCATGTGTCTTTTTGAATTATGGTTTTCTCAGGGTATATGCCCAGTAGTGGGATTGCTGAGTCATATGGTAATTCTATTTTTAGTTTTTTAAGGAACCTCCATACTGTACTCCATAGTGGCTGTATCAGTTTACATTCTCACCAACAGTGCAAGAGGGTTCCCTTTTCTCCACACCCTCTCCAGCATTTATTGTTTGTAGATTTTCTGATGATGCCCATTCTAACAAGTGTGAGGGGATACCTCATTTTAGTTTTGATTTGCATTTCTCTAATAATTAGTGTTGTTGAGCATCTTTTCATGTGACTTTTGGCCATCTGTATGTCTTCTTTGGAGAAATGTCTATTTAGGTCTTCTGCCCATTTTTGGATTGGGCTGTTTGTTTTTTTTAATATTGAGCTGCATGAGCTGTTTCTATGTTTTGGAGATTAATCCTTTGTCCGTTGATTCATTTGCAAATATTTTCTCCCATTCTGAGGGTTGTCTTTTTGTCTTGTTTATAGTTTCCTTTGTTGTGCAAAAGCTTTTAAGTTTCATTAGGTCCCATTTGTTTATTTTTGTTTCTATTTCCATTACTCTAGGAAGTGGGTCAAAAAAGATCTTGCTGTAATTTATGTCAATGAGTGTTCTGCCTATGTTTTCCTCTAAGAGTTTTTTAGTGTCTGGTCTTACATTTAGGTCTTTAATCCATTTGGAGTTTATTTTTGTGTATAATGTTAGGGAGTGTTCTAATTTCATTCTTTTACATGTAGTGGTCCAGTTTTCCCAGCACCACTTATTGAAGAGGCTGTCTTTTCTCCATTGCATATCCTTACTTCCTTTGTCATAGATTAGTTGACTATAGGTATGTGGGTTTATCTCTGGGTTTTCTATCCTGTTCCATTGATCTATATTTCTGTTTTTGTGCCAATACCATACTGTCTTGATTACTGTAGCTTTGTAGTATAGTCTGAAGTCAGGGAGTCTGATGCCTCCAGCTCCGTTTTTCTTTCTCAAGATTGTTTTTGCTATTTGGGGTCTTTTGTGTTTCCATACAAATTGTGAAATTTTTTGTTCTAGTTCTGTGAAAAATGCCATTGGTACTTTAATAGGAATTGCATTGAACCTGTAGATTGCTTTGGGTAGTATAGTCATTTCCACAATATTGAGTCTTCCAATCCAAGGACATGGTATATCTCTCCATTTGTTTGTGTCGTCTTTGATTTCTTTCATCACTGTCTTATAGTTTTCTGAGTACAGGTCTTTTACCTCCTTAGATAGGTTTATTCCTACGCATTTTATTCTTTTCATTGCAATGGTGAATGGGATTGTTTCCTTAATTTCTCTTTCTGATCTTTCATTGTTAGTGTATAGGAATGCAAGAGATTTCTGTGCATTAATTTTGTATACTGCAACTTTACAAAATTCATTGATTAGTTTCCTGGTGGCATCTTTAGGATTCTCTATGTATAGTATCATGTCACCTGCGAACAGTGACAGTTTTACTTCTTCTTTTCTGGTTTGCATTTCTTTTATTTCTTTTACTACTCTGATTGTCATTGGTAGGACTTCCAAAACTATGTTGAATAATAGTGGCAAGAGTGGACATCCTTGTCTTGTTCCTGATCTTAGAGGAAATGCTTTCAGTTTTTCACCATTGAGAATGATGTTTGCTGTGGGTTTGTCGTATATGGCCTTTATTATGTTGAGGTAGGTTCCCTCTATGCTTACTTTCTGGAGAGTTTTTGTCATAAATGGGTGTTGAATTTTGTCAAAAGCTTTTTCTGCATCTATTGAGATGATCATATGGTTTTTCTTTGTCAATTTGTTAATATAGTGTATCACATTGATTGATTTGTGTATATTGAAGAATCCTTCATCCCTGGGATAAATCCCACTTGATCATGGTGTATGATCCTTTTAATGTGTTGTTAGATTCTGTTTGCTAATATTTTGTTGAGGATTTTTGCATCTATATTCATCAGTGATATTGGTCTGTAATTTTCTTTTTTTGTAGTATCTTTGTCTGGTTTTGGTATCAGGGTGATGGTGACCTCGTAGGATGAATTTGGGAGTGTTCCTTCCTCTGCAATTTTTTGGAAGAGTTTGGGAAGGATGGGTGTTAGCTGTTCTCTAAATGTTTGATAGAATTCACCTGTGAAGCCATCTGGTCCTGGACTTTTGTTTGTTGGAAGATTTTTAATCACAGTTTCAATTTCATTACTTGTGATTGGTCTGTTTATATTTTCTATTTCTTCCTGGTTCAGTCTTGGAAGGGTATACCTTTCTAAGAATTTGTCCATTTCTTCCAGGTTTTCCATTTTATTGCATAGAGTTGCTTGTAGTAGTCTTTTATGATGCTTTGTATTTCTGCTGTGTCCATTGTAACTTCTCCTTTGTCATTTTTATTGACTTGAGTCCTCTCCCTCTTTTTCTTGATGAGTCTGGCTCATCCTTTATCAATTTTGTTTGTCTTCTCAAAGAACCAGCTTTTAGTTTTATTGATCTTTGCTATTGTTTTCTTTGTTTCTATTTCATTTTTTTCTTCTCTGATCTTTATGATTTCTTTCCTTCTACTAACTTTGGGTTCTATTTGTTCTTCTTTCTCTTGTTCCTTTAGGTGTAAGGTTAGATTGTTTGAGACTTTTCTTGTTTCTTGAGAAAAACAACTTAATTTTCTATTGACATAATTGACAGCAACATCACTTGCTCTTGGCAAATGTAAGGTCACAAAGCATTTTTTTTTTAAATTTTAAGTGGAACCTTTTGTTGATGCAACTATGACTGAAGGTTATTATATGCTGTGAAAACTGTAGGATAAATTTCTGTTACATTATTTTGAAATATGATTTTTAAAAATTTTTAAGTAATAAAAATAAGTACTAGTTAAAGTGTCTGCAAACACTTTGAATTTAAAATGTATTGTCACTTGATCATAAATTGTATGGTTTTAAATAAATTTTTCAGTGTTCAAAAAAAAAGAAATATGTTTTTTAGTATACCTAAAGATGATTCTTGCGGAACAATTTTTTAAAATATTACGAACTTTGTGTTTGAATATACATTCTGTTTGCTAGTTTTTAAAAATAAACTTTATATAGTACAGCAGTTTTATGTTCAAGGCAAAATTGAGCAGAAAGTGCAGAGAGTTTCTGCCCCCGCACGCATTGCCTCTCCTACTACCTACATCTCCCACCAGATGGTACATTTATTATAGTCCATTAACCTACACTGACACATCATAATCACTCAGTGTCCATAGTTAACATTAGGGTTCCCTTTTGGTATTCTGTATTCTGTGGGCTTGGGCAAATGTATGACATGAATCCACTTTTATAGTATCATATAGAATTGTTTTGCTGCCCTACGAATCCTCTGTGTCCCATCTCCCTTCCTCCTATTCCATCCTTTCCTTCCTTCAGCCTCTGGAAACCACTGATCTACTTACTGTCTCTGTAGTTTTGCTTTTTCCAGAATATCATAAAGTTGGAATCATCTTTTCAGATTGGCTTCTTTCACTTAGTAATAAACATTCAAAGTCCCTCCATGTCTTTTTATGGCTTAATAGCTCATTTCCTTTTAGCACTAAATAACATTCCATTGTCTAAATGTGCCATAGTTTGTTTATCCATTCATCTACTGAAGGATATCTTGGTTGCTTCCAAGTCTTAGTGATTATGAATAAAGCCGCTATAAACAAGAACCTGTGTGCAGGTTCTTGTGTGTACCAATTTAATTTTAAAAGTAAATTTCCATGATCATGTTTTAATGTTTCCTCTGGCATTTCCTGTAACTTGTGGATGAAATACAAGAACCCAAAAGCAGATTCATGATTTGCACACAATTCAAAACTCCTGTTTCTGCAGTCAGTCACTGTATCTTCAATAACATAGCAATTCATTTTAAAATTATCTTCTTCATCAATAATAGGTTCATCTAAAGGTTCATATGGAGATAGTGTTATTTACCATCGAATGTGATATCCTTAAATTTAATTTCCACTTTTAAGCTTGTGGGTATTTGCTTTGCAGTTTTGTAGCAGTTTTCAAAACAAGAGATTCTAATTCTCTGAAGATTTCTAATAACTCCCTGATGTGCTTTATTGCAATGTCCATATATATGCTTTTATTTTGTAATAAAATAAAATTTTACTAGCTCCAGCAGTTTCTATCTCAGGCTGGAAAGTTAATATTTGTGCAGATGCTGCAAGTGGGGGCTCCACTGCAGGTCTCAGCCCTGCCCCCACTTGGGGTCCTCTTCTCTCCCTCAGCTGTCACCTCTGCCACCAAAGCTCCGGTTTTTGACTGCCACCTCACAGGCAGATGCACATGCCTTTTCTGCTCTTGTCTCTTTTCTCAGCTAGTTGTCACTCTCTCCCTTCTATTCTCTTTCCAGGCAGTGTGGATTTGGGGAACTTCCTCCCTACGCCTTCTGTTCAAATGCCTCCAAAATCAAAGTTAGATTATTTCTCTTGGAGGGAAAATTAGGGGTCTGGGGACACTGCCCACAAAGTCCTCTCAGCTTTGCTGCCTTTGTCCTCATAGTAAGCTCAAACCATTAGCCCATTTCCCTCCATCCTTCTCTGAAACTCCACCAGCCTGTTGTTGACCCCAGCACCAATGTTTGAGCTCCATTGTCCTCAGTTTCTCTTTCCTAGGGTGAGGAGCAGCTCTGCCTATTCAACGTTGTCAGGTGTGTGAGCCCCAATATCCTTTCCCACCTCTCCAGGGCATGCACCCGAGGCTCCTGGAACACAGGATTTCCACCACTTCTTAACCAGGCAGCGCTCTGGGTACCTCTATGCTTTGCACTTGCTCATCCAGCTTCCCAAAGGGCCGTTACCGCTTCTCATCCTCCTAAGGAATCAGAGTGAATTCCACCTCCTCCAGGAAATCGTTTTCAAGTGTTCTGGTTTCTTCATCTTCTTCTCATAGCATCTTTAAAGATTTCTGTTAGATCAGGGACAACATTTACCGTGATTATTTGCTCACACATCTGCCTCTTTCAAACCACGGATGAACCTTGTGATGATTTTGACAGGAAATCTAAAGGTTCTGTATTTTACCCCAAATCTGCTCTGCTTATGACCAGTCTTCACATAGGTTATTTTTTCTCTTCTACCCCATCTTGCCATGATTCATCCCCTAATCTGATGACTCTAATTTGCCTCCATAATTGAGTCACATCTCTCATTTATTCTCCTCCACTCTCATTACCAGGATAATATAGCATAATACCTTTACATGTTCATAAAGACTTCAAACTCATTATCTGTGCAAAGAAATATATTTGACATGAAATCTGAGAATTTACAAATCCAAAGTTGAGGCACAAATCAGGTAATAAAATGTTTTAAGCTCTGAAAGAGGAAAGCAAAGAGAAATATGTGCATATGCCTTTGTGTGTGTGTATGTTTGTGTGCAGGTATATATTAACCAGATAAGCTCATCAGAGTAATTTTGTTGAGACTCACAGACTTAGAGAACAAACTTATGGTTAGCGGGGGGAAGGGTGGGGGAAAGGGATAGTTAGGGAGTTTGGGATTGACATGTACACACTGCTATATTTAAAACAGATAACCAACAAGGACCTACTGTACAGCACAGGGAATTCTGCTCAATATTATGTGGCAGCCTGGATGGGAGGGGAGTCTGGGGGAGAATGGATACATGTATATGTATAGCTGAGTCACTTTGCTGTGCACCTGAAACTATCACAGCATTGTTAATCGGCTATATTCCAATATAAAATAAAAGATTTTTTTTTTAAAAAAAGAGTAATTTTGTTGAGGCAGAAGCCAAGAGACACAAAAATAGGTTACTCAATGGCCCATGATACTTTTGAAAATTGTCTTCTATTTTTTCATCCTTCCCCTTACTTCACTTCAACAAATGGAGGGGAAGTGAAGTTAAAACACAAGATGGCCAGTTTTATGACAGGGCAAACATTGATTACAAAGAAGAAGCAAAGACTAGAAAATAGAAAAAAAAATGCTCTCCATACCTTGCATGTTAATCGCCTCCAAACTTCAACCTGTTAGAGGTGGTCTTTCCTAAGATAAGCAAGAAATCCCTTTATATCTTTTTATTTTTATATAATTTCATGTGCACAAGAAGCCCAAGGTGATTTGCAAGGACTAGGGAGTTTGGCTGTTGTCAGACACTAAATTTCTTTATTGGATGAAATGGGGAGAAATTGATGATGCTGTTCATTATCTTTGGAGTATGGTTGAACTTGTTGGAAGTTTGGAAGCCTTGGGAAATTTTGAGCCAATTTACAGGCTATTTTTTTAACTTTTTATTTTATATTGGAGTATCGTTGATTAACAATGTGTTCGTTTCAGGTGTACAGCAAAGTGATTCAGGTGTACATATACATGTATCTATTCTTTGTCAAATTATTTTCCCATTTATGTTGTTACATAGTATTGAGCAGAGTTCCCTGTGCTATACAGTAGGTCCTTGTTAGTTATCCATTTTAAATATAGCAGTGTGTACAGGCTATTTTAATTGACTAACAATATCTCTTAACTTCACTAATTAATATATGTGGTACTACGTATTCCTTGGTCTTTCAAGAATTCTGACGCCCCCTTCTCCTGCTATCCCCACTTTTTGACTTGGGATTCAAAGAGTGGCTTACATGGTATAAAGATGTGATCCTTCTTGATTAGAAAAATAGCTGGGGCATGAATCAGGAAAGGGGTAACTTTGGCGGCCTTAGGCAAAAGCTAATAAAGAGGAAGTGTAATAAAAAGATGAGGGGAAAGACAAATCTTACCAATGAGAAATCTAAATAACTATTATAGATACAAGTTAAGGTAAAGCAAAGACACTTCAATGTCTAATTTTAAAAGTCAAGACAAATTTCTCTTGAGCCCAGCAAGAGGTGTATTTGAGGAGCAGAGAATTAGGAGATGTGAGGTGAGAGGAATCCGTACATACATCAGGAGAATTGTTGGAGTATAAATTTCTGTATCCTTGGATAGCTGGCTTTTCTGCAATGTTGTCTCCCTTTAGTCAGGAAACCTATGAGGAATAGGATGTAATGAATACATTAAAACCTGACTGTGTTAGATGTGGTAGATGTGGTAGATTGTGTTAATAAAATGGCCACAATGCTATCTCTCAACATATATGCTCTTTGGCAATGGTTTCTTGTCTCTCCTGACCCCTGATTCAAAAGGGAAATCTATTTCCTTCCCTGGGAATCTGGACTAGCCCTTGAGTGCTCTAAACAGTAGAATGTGGCAGAAGTGATGTTCTGAGACTTCCAAGCTCATATATTAAAAATATCTGGCAGCTTTGACTCTTGTGCTCTGGGATAAGCCAGCTACCAGGTAAGACTTCCAATTTCCTCAAGACTGCCATGCTGTAAGTGATGGGGAGAGGCACACAGAGGAAAACAAGGCATCCGCAAGTAGCAGAACCCAGACCAACCTGCTAGCCATGTGATTAAGACCATCTTGGAAACAAATACTACAGACCAGTCGAGCCACCTGGTGACACCACATAGAGCAGAGTACTGCTTTCCCCTCTAAGCCCTGCCTACATTGCAGAATCAGGTGTAAATAAATCATATTTTAAACCACTAAGTTTTAAGGGGGTTGCTAACAGCAATAACCAAAGCATGACCTCATACACCTTGAGGTTCCCTACACTAATCATACTATTTGTACAAATGGAGCCATGTTAACAGTAACTGCCCCAATAGACAGCCCTCAATAGACCACCCCTGTACAAGTTCTTTTAGAACACCCTAACTCAACTTCAAAGAGTAGTCCTTAAAAACTACCTGTTCTGTCCAATTGTGTAAAACTTTTCCACTTTGATTCCAAGGGCATGGATACCGTGTGCTGGCTGAGAAGATAATAGATGGAGAAAATATATAGTGTAACTCCAATACATGAGTAATTTCACAGCACTCTGGTAGGATGTAGTCTCTTTGCTATATTCAGGGTTTAAAATCTTAGCTAAGACCCTAGAGTAAATAAGAAACATGCTGAGAGCAGACCCTGTAAGCCTTTGCTCCCTTAAAGCAGTTATTAAAATGTGCCTCCTGGTGGTGGATTACCAATGTTTGTATGCTCCCCACCATACACACATGGCACATAAATATATGTCAGTAAATAAGAGCCTTCCAAACAATTAGGTTTGCTAGTCTGAAGTCTCTTGGGATATCATAATCTTTAAGAGCACATAATTTTATTTTTGGATTACAGCAGTAGGAGAGATAGGGAAAGCTATGAATATAAAATATAAAAATATAAAATGGCAAACAAGGGGCTCGGTGACCTTATTAGATTGAGTCAGTTGATTTAAAGCAGTTTCTGCATCAGCCTATATTCTGCTCTGGTGGGAAAATGACATTTGTATAAAGAATTGTAATTTTTCCAAGATTTGATTTTGAAAAATTTCAAAAACAGAACATTGAAAGATGTTTACAATGAATATCTAAATACCTCAACCTAGATTTTACCATTATCATTTTATTATGCATGCTTTATCACATATTGATATTGATCACTTAATTTTTGAAGCACTTCAGAATAAATTGCAGACATCAGTTTATAACTTTTTAGATGCTTAAACATGTATGCCATTAACTAGATTTCAATATTTGTTTATAGAGACTATGCAAAATTTATACACTATGAAATGCACAAATAATAAGTCTACATTTGATGTTTTTCCAAAGGTATACACTGTAATCCAAACCCCTATCAAAATATAGAATATTAATCTCACCACAGGAAGTTTCCTTATGTCGCTTCCCAGTCAGTATTTATTCCTGCTTCACTCAAATTGGCAATCATTGTTCAGATTTGTTTTCCAAGATCAGTTTTTCTTGTGTAGAATTTCATGTAAACGTAATAGAATCGTGTAGTCTATTGTGTGTAAGGCTTTTTGCCCAGCATGTTTTTGTGATTCATCCATGGTCTTGCATAGGTCACACATTTGTTCCTATTCATTGTAATGTTCCGTTGTAGGAATGTACCAAAGTTTATTTATCCATTCATCTATCAATGGATACAAGTGATGTTTTCCAGTTTTTAACTATTATAAATAAAGCTGCTATGGACATTCTTGGGAAAGTCTTTCCGTAAACATGTTTTCATTTCTCTCGAACAAATAAATAGGAGAAGAATTCTGGGTCACAGAAAAGGCATATGTTAGGCTTTTTAAGAAACCGTCAGAATATCTTCTGTGCCAGAACATTTTAAAGTGTTTGTACCATGTTACATTCCTACTAACATTGCATGAGAGTTCCAGCTGTCCTGTTCCTCACCAACATTTGGTGTTTCAGGTCTTTTAAACTTTAGCCATTTTGGTGGTCATTTTTCAGTATGAGATGATATCTCATTATGGATTTAATTTAGATATCCCCAATGATAAATGAGATTGATAACTTTTTAATGTGTTTATTGGCGATTCATACGTATTGCTTTGTGGAATGTCTATTAAAATATTTGGTCCATTTTTTGTTGATGTGTAGTAGAAGTAAGAGTTTCATCTTGTCTTGTGCTTGATGATAGTGAGACGAGAATTCAATATTTGATCATTAAATGTGATGTTAGTTGTAGGGTTTTTTATATGCTCTTTATCAGATTTAGAATGTTCTATTTCAATTTGGCTGAGAGATTTCATCATAAATGGTTATTGGATTTTGTCAAGTTATTTTTATGTATACATTATAAGATTATGTTTTTTCTCATTTATTCTCATAAGATGGTGAAATGCATTAGTTGATTTCAAGTTAGTTTTAGCTTTTGGAACAGTTTTAGATTTACAGAAATTTTAAGAAGATATTACAGAGAGCTCCCATATACCCTGCATCCAGTATCCCCTATTATTAATACCTTATATGAGTATAGTTCATTTGCTACAATTAATGAAACAATATTGATATGTTATTTTTAACTAAAGCCCATATTTTATTCATATTATCTTGGTTTTTACCTAATGTCCTTTTTCAGTTTTAGGATCCCCTCCAGGATACCACATTGTGTTTAGTTGTCATTTCTCCTGAGACTCCTCTTGGCTGTAAAAGTTTCTCATATTTTCTTTGACGTTGATGACTTTGACCAATTTGAAGAGTACTGGTTAGGTATTAGAGAATGTCCCTGTATTTGAATTTTTCCTGATATTTTTCTAATGATTAAACCGGGGTTATGGATTTTGGAGAGGAAAACCAGAGTTTAAATGCCATTTTTATCACATCAGGGGCATATATTATCAACATGTTTTACCACTGTTGATTTTGACGATCACTGGTGGAAGTTGTGTTTGCAGGTTCCTCCATAGTAAAGTGACTCTTTATTCCTCCCTTTCTATGATGTACTCTTTGGAAGGAAGCCACCTGCACAGCTCATGTGTAAGGAATGGGGCTTGGGCTCCCTCTTCTTGAGGGTGAAGAATCTACATAAATTATTCAGCATTCTTCTTCACAAAAAATTGGTCTCTTCTCCATCATTTATTAATTTATTCAATTATTATATTAGTATGAACTCATTGATATTTATTTTATACTTTGTGTTATAGTTTAATGATACTTTGTCTATTTATTTTGCCCAAATTGTTCCAGTGTTGGCCATTCGGAGCTCTTTTACTTGGTACCTGTACCCTTCAATGTATGTGTGATGTTAGCTGTAGGCTTTTGTAGATGCTTTTCTTCAGAGTGAAGTGATTCTCTTTTATTTCTAGGTTGCTGAGATTTTTTTTTTTATCACGAATAGATGTTGAATTTTACCAAATGTTTTTTCTCCATCAATTGATATGATCATGTGGCATTTTTTCTTTAGAATATTAACATGGTAAATTATATTGATTGATATTTTTAAAATAGTAGACTATCTTTTTGTCACAGGAATAAACGAAACCCCCCAATTCGGTGGCAAGGGCTTACACTATATATATATAATTATATTTAGTTTGCTAATATTTTGTTGAGACTTTTGTGTGTTTATGTTCTTGAGGAATTATATTGGTCTATAATTTTCTTTATTTTTTTAAAGTAGTGTCTTTGCCTGGTTCTGGTATCAGGAAGATGAGGCACTCAAAAATAATTTTGGAAGTGGTATTTCTATTTTCAGGAAGAGATTGGACAGAATTGTTGTTATTGCTTCTCTAAAGTTTGGTAGACTCCACCAGTGAGACCATCTAAATCTGATAATTTCTTTTCTGGAAAGTTTTAAACTACTAATTAAATTTTCATTATATTAGTAAGACTATTCAATTATTTGGTCTATCTGGGGTGAGTTTTAATAGTTTGCACTCTTCAAGGAATTAATCCATCTTATCAAAGTTGTCTAATTTTTGTGCATAGTGCTATTTGTAGTAGTCTCTTATTATTGTAATGTCTGTGAGAATGGTCGTGAAAATCCTTCTTCATTCCAAATATTTGTAACTTGGGTGTTCTCTTTTCGTTATCAGTCTTGCTAGAGGTTTCTCAGTTTTATTGATCTCTAATCTTTTCAAAATCTTTTCAGTTAGAGTTTGCTGATTTTTCTCTACTTTTCTGTTTTTATCTTCAGTGATTTCTGTTCTTATTTTTTATTCACTTCGTTCTTGTTTTTTATTTACTTTGTTCTTGCTCTTCTTTTCTATGAAGTAAAATAACTGATTTCAGACTTTTCTTCATTTCTAAGTGCTGTTACTTTCCTTTTTAGCACAACTTTATTTGATTTCCACATATTTTGATATGCTGTATATTTTTTCTTTTTTTTAACATCTTTATTGGAGTATAATTGCTTTACAGTGTTGTGTTAGTTTCTGCTGTATAACAAAGTGAATCAGCTATATGCATATGAATATCCCCATATCTCCTCTCTCTTGCCTCTCCCTCCCACCTTCCTTATCCCAACCCTTTGGCGGTTGCAAAGCACTGAGCTGATCTCCCAGTGCCATGCAGCTGCTTCTCACTAGCTATCTATTTTACATTTGGTAGTGTATGCATGTCCATGCCACCCTCTCACTTCATCCCAGCTTACCCTTCCCCCTCCCTGTGTCCTCAAGTCCATTCTCTACATCTGTGTCTTTATGCCTCTCCTGCCCTTAGGTTCTTCAGAACGTTTTTCTTTAGATTGCATATATATGTGTTCGCATACAGTATTTGTTTTTCTCTTTCTGACTTACTTCACTCTGTATGACAGTCTCCAGGTCCATCCACCTCACTACAAATAATTCAATTTCATTTCTTTTTATGGCTGAGTAATATTTCATTGTATATATGTGCCACGTCCTCTTTACCCATTCATCTGTCGATGGACACTTAGGTTGCTTCCATGTCCTGACTATTGTAAATAGAGCTGTAATGAACATTGTGGTACATGACTCTTTTTGAATTATGGTTTTCTCAGGGTATATGCCCAGTAGTGGGATTTCTGGGTCATACAGTAGTTCTATTTTTAGTTTTTTAGGGAACTTCCATACTATTCTCCATAGTGGCTGTATTAATTTACATTCTCACCAACAGTGCAAGAGGGTTCCCTTTTCCCCACACCCTCTCCAGGATTTATTGTTTGTAGATTTTTTGATGATGGCCATCCTGACCAGTGTGAGATGATACCTCATTGTAGTTTTGATTTGCATTTCTCTAATGATTAGTGATGTTGAGGATCCTTTCATGTGTTTGTTGGTAATCTGTATACCTTCTTTGGAGAAATGTCTGTTTAGGTCTTCTGTCCATTTTTGGATTGGGTTATTTGATTTTTTGTTATTGAGCTGCATGAGCTGCTTGTAAAATTTGAAGATTAATCTTTTGTTAGTTGCTTCATTTGCAAATATTTTCTCCCATTCTGAGGGTTGTCTTTACACCTTTTTTATGGTTTCCTTTACTGTGCAAAAGCTTTTAAGTTTCATTAGGTCCCATTTGTTTATTTTTGTCTTTATTTCCATTTCTCTAGGAGGTAGGTAAGGTAGGTTCTTGCTGTGATTTATGTCATAGAGTGTTCTGCCTATGTTTTCCTCTAAGAGTTTTATAGTGTCTGGCCTTACATTTAGGTCTTTGATCAATTTGCAGTATATTTTTGTGTATGGTGTTAGGGAATGTTCTAATTTCATTCTTTTACATGTAGCTGTCCAATTATACCAGCACCACTTATTGAAGAGGCTGTCTTTTCTCCATTGTATATTCTTGTCTCCTTTATCAAAGATACGGTGACCATATGTGCGTGGGTTTATCTCTGGGTTTCTATCCTGTTCCATTGATCTATATTTCTGTTTTTGTGCCAGTACCATACTGTCTGGATTACTGTAGCTTTGTAGTATAGTCTGAAGTCAGGGAGTCTGTTTCTTCCAGGTCCGTTTTCCTTTCTCAAGATTGCTTTGACTATTCGGGGTCTTTTGTGTTTCCATACAAACTGTGACATTTTTTTGTTCTAGTTCTGTGAAATATGCTATCAGTACTTTGATAGGGATTGCATTGAACCTGTAGATTGCTTTGGGCAGTATAGTCATTTTCACAATGTTGATTCTTCCAATCCAAGAACATGGTATATCTCTCCATCTGTTTGTACCATCTCTAATTTCTTTCATCAGTGTCTTATAGTATTCTGCATACAGGTCTTTTGTCTCCTGAAGTAGGTTTACTCCTAGGTATTTTATTCTTTTGTTGCAATGGTAAATGGAAGTGTTTCCTTAGTTTCTCTTTCACATTTTTCATCATTGGTGTATAGGCATGCCAGAGATTTCTGTGCATTAATTTTGTATCCTGCTACTTTACCAAATTCATTGAATAGCTGTAGTAGTTCTGTTAGCATCTTTAGAATTCTCTATTTGTAACATCATGTCATCTGCAAACAATGACAGTTTTACTTCTTCTTTTCCATTTTGGATTCCTTTTATTTCTTATACTTCTGTGATTGCTGTGGCTAAAACTTCCAAAACTATGTTGAATAATAGTGGTGAGAGTGGGTAACCTTGTCTTGTTCCTGATCTTAGTGGAAATGGTTTCAGTTTTTCACCATTGAGAATGATGTTGGCTGTGGGTTTGTCATATATGGCCTTTATTATGTTGAGGTAGGTTCCCTCTATGCTTACTTTCTGGAGGGTTTTTATCATAAATGGTTGTTGAATTTTGTGGAAAGATTTTCCTGCATCTAATGAGATGATCATATGGTTTTTCTCCTTCAATTTGTTAATATGGTGTATCACATGGATTGATTTGCATATATTGAAGAACCCTTGCATTCCTGGGATAAACCCCACTTGATCATGGTGTATGATCCTTTTAATGTGCTGTTGAAATCTATTTGGTAGTATTTTGTTGAGGATTTTTGCATCTATGTTCATCAGTGATATTGGCCTGTAGTTTTCTTTTTTTGTAACATCTGTGTCTGGTTTTGGTATCAGGGTGATGGTGGCCTCGTAGAATGATTTTGGGAGTGTTCCTCCCTCTGCTATATTTTGGAAGAGTTTCAGAAGGATAGGTGTTAGCTCTTCTCTAAATGTTTGATAGAATTCTCCTGTGAAGCCATCTGGTCCTGGGTTTTTGTTTATTGGAAGATTTTTAATCATGGTCTCAATTTCAGTGCTTGTGATTTGTCTGTTTATATTTTCTATTTTTTCCTGGTTCAGTCTCAGAAGGTTGTGCTTTTCTAAGAATTTGTCCATTTCTTCCTGGTTGTCCATTTTACTGGCATATAGTTGCTTGTAGTAATCTCTCACAATCCTTTGTATTTCTGCAGTGTCAGTTGTTACTTCTCCTTTTTCATTTCTAATTCTATTGATTTGAGTCTTCTCCCTTTTCTTCTTGATGAGTCTGGCTAATGGTTTATCAATTTTGTTTATCTTCTCAAAGAACCAGCTTTCAGTTTTATTGATCTTTGCTATTGTTTCCTTCATTTCTTTTTCATTTATTTCTGATCTGATCTTTATGATTTCTTTCTGCTAACTTTGGTGTTTTTTTGTTCTTCTTTCTCTAATTGCTTTAGGTGTACGTTTAGGTTGTTTATTTGAGATGTTTCTTGTTTCTTAAGGTAGGATTGTATTGCTATAAACTTCCCTCTTAAAACTGCTTTTGCTGCAACCCGTAGGTTTTGGGTCATCGTGTTTTTATTATCATTTGTTTCTAGGTATTTTTTGATTTCCTCTTTGATTTCTTCAGTGATCTCTTGGTTATTAAGTAGCATATTGTTTAGCCTCCATGTGTTTGTATTTTTTACAGATTTTTTCCTGTAATTGATATCTAGTCTCATAGCGTTGTGGTCAGAAAAGACACTTGATACATTTTCAATTTTCTTAAATTTACCAAGGCTTGATTTGTGACTGAAGATATGATCTATCCTGGAGAATGTTCCATGAGCACTTGAGAAGAAAGTGTATTCTGTTGTTTTTGGATGGAATGTCCTATAAATATCAATGAAGTCTATTTGGTCTATTGAGTCATTTAAAGCTTGTGTTTCCTTATTTATTTTCATTTTGGATGATCTGTCCATTGGTGAAAAAGGGGTGTTAGAGTCCCTTACTATTATTGTGTTACTGTCACTTTCCCCTTTTATGACTGTTAGCATGTGCCTTATGTATTGAGGTGCTCTTATGTTGGGTGCATAAATATTTACAATTGTTATAACTTCTTCTTGGATTGATTTCTTGATCATTAGGTAGTGTCCTTCTTTGTCTGTTGCAATAGTCTTTATTTGAAAGTCTATTTTGTCTGATATGAGAATTGGCACTCCAGCTTTCTTTTGATTTCCATTTGCATGGAATATCTTTTTCCATCCCCTCACTTTCAGTCTGTATGTGTCCCTAGGTCTGAAGTGGGTCTCTTGTAGACAACATATATATGGGTCTTATTTTTGTATCCATTCAGCCAGTCTATGTCTTTTGGTTGGAGCATTTAATCCATTTACATTTAAGGTAGTTATCGATATGTATGTTCCTATTACCATTTTCTTAACTGTTTTGGGTTTGTTATTGTAGGTCTTTTCCTTCTCTTGTGTTTGCTCTCTAGAGAAGTTTCTTTAGCATTTGTTGTAAAGCTGGTTAGGTGGTGCTGAATTCTCTTAGCTTTTGCTTGTGTGTAAATGTTTTAATTTCTCCGTCAAATCTGAATGAGGTCCTTGCTGGGTAGAGTAATCTTGGTTTTAGGTTTTTTCCTTTCCTCACTTTAACTATGTCCTGCCACTCCCTTCTGGCTTGCAGAGTTTCTGCTGAAAGATCAGCTGTTAACCTTATGGGGATTCTCTTGCATGTTATTTGTTGCTTTTCCCTTGTTGCTTTTAATATTTTTTCTTTGTATTTAAATTTTGATAGTTTGATTAATATGTGTCTTGGAGTGTTTCTCCTTGGATTTATCCTGCATGGGACTCTCTGTGCTTCCTGGACTTGATTGACTATTTACTTTCCCATATTAAGGAAGTTTTCAACTATAATCTCTTCAAATATTTTCTCAGTCCCTTTCTTTTTCTCTTCTTCTTCTGGGACCCCTATAATTTGAGTGTTGGTGTGTTTAATGTTGTCCCAGAGGTCTCTGAGACTGTCCTCAATTCTTTTTATTCTTTTTTCTTTATTCTGCTCTGTGGTAGTCATTTCCACTATTTTATCTTCCAGGTCACTTATCCATTCTTCTGTCTCAGTTATTCTGCTATTGATTCCTTCTAGAGAATTTTTAATTTCATTTATTGTGCTGTTCATTATTGTTTGTTTGTTCTTTAGTTCTTCCAGGTTCTTGTTAAATGTTTCTTGTATTTTCTCCATTCTATTTCCAAGATTTTGGATCATCTTTACTATCATTACTGTGAATTCTCTTTCAGGTAGACTGCCTGTTTTGTCTTCATTTGTTTGGCTTGTTGATTTTTACCTTGCTCCTTCATCTGCTGTGTGTTTCTCTAACTTCTTATTTTGCTTAACTTACTGTGTTTGGGTCTCCTTTTCACAGGTTGCAGGTTTGTAGTTCCCATTGTTTTTGGTGTCTGCCCCCAGTGGCTCAGGTTGTTTTAGTGGGTTGTGTAGGCTTCCTGATGGAGGAGACTAGTGCCTTTGTTCTGGTGGATGAGTCTGGATCTTGTCTTTCTGGTGGGCAGGACCATGTCCGGTGATGTGTTTTGGGGTGTCTGTGATCTTATTATGATTTTAGGCAGCCTCTCTGCTAATGCATGGGGTTGTGTTCCTGTCTTGCTAGTTTGGCATAGGGTGTGTAGCACTATAGCTTGCTGGTCATTGAGTGGAGCTGGGTCTTGGCGTTGAAATGGAGATCTCTGGAAGTGCTTTCTCCGTTTGATATTACTTGGAGCTGGGATGTCTCTGGTGGACCAATGTCCTGATCTTGGCTCTCCCACTTCAGAGGCTCAGGCCTGACCTCCAGCTGGAGCACCAAGACCCTGTCAGCCAGGCGGCTCAGAAGAAAAGGGAGAAAAAAGAAAGAAAGAAAGAAAAACATAAAATAAAATAAAGTTATTAAAATAAAAATTAGAAAATACTATTATAAATTAAAAAATAAAAATGTACTTAAAAAAACGCTAAAACTATACCAAAAAAAAAAAAAAGGACAGACAGATCCCTAGGACAAATGGTAAAAGCAAAGCTATACAGACAAAATCACACAACGAAGCATACACAAAAACACTCACAAAAAGAGAAAAAGGAAAAAAATATATATATATATAAAGAAAAAAGGAAGAGAGCAACAAAATCAATAAACAAATGTACCAATGATAATAAGCTCTAAATACTAAACTAAGATAAACATAAAACCAGAAACAAATTAGATGCAGAAAGCAAACCCTAAGTCTACTGTTGCTCCCAAAGTCCACTGTCTCAATTTTGGGATGATTCGTTGTCTATTCAGGTATTCCACAGATGCAGGTACATCAAGTTGACTGTGGAGATTTAATCTGCTGCTCCTGAGGCTGCTGGGAGAGATTTCCCTTTCTCCTCTTTGTTCGCACAGCTCCTGGGGTTTAGCTTTGGTTTTGGCCCCGTCTCTGCATGTAGGTCGCCTGAGGGCATCTGTTCCCCGTCCTGAGAGGACGGGTTTAAAGTAACAGCTGATTAGGGGGCTCTGTCTCACTCAGGACGGGGGGAGAGAGGGTACGGAATGTGGGGTGAGCCTGCGGCGGCAGAGACCATCATGACGTTGCACCAGCCTGAGGCGTGCCGTGTGTTCTCCTGGGGAAGTTGTCCCTGTATCAGGGGACCCTGGCAGTGGCGGGCTGCACTGGCTCCCAGGAGGGGAGGTGTGGATAGTGTCCTGTGCTTGCACACAGGCTTCTTGGTGGCGCCAGCAGCAGTGTTAGCATTTCATGCCTGTCTCTTGTGTCCGCTCTGATAGCTGTGGCTTAAACCCATCTCTGGAGCTTGTTTAGGCGGTACTCTGAATCCCCTCTCCTCACACACCTCGAAACAATGGTCTCTTGCCTCTTTGGCAGGTCCAGACTTTTTCCCGGACTCCCTCCCAGCTAGCTGTGGTGCGCTAACCCCTTCAGGCTGTGTTCACGCAGCCAATCCCAGTCCTCTCCCTGGGATCCAACCTCCGAAGCCCGAGCCTCAGCTCCCAGCCCCCACCCGTCCCGGCGGGTGAGCAGACAAGCCTCTAGGCCTGATGAGTGCTGGTTGGCACCAATCCTCTGTGTGGGAATCTCTCCACTTTGCCCTCCGCACCACTGTTGCTGTGCTCTCCTCCGTGGCTCCGAAGCTTCCCCCCACTGCCACACCCCATCTCCACCAGTGAAGGGGCTTCCTAGTGTGTTGGAACTTTTCCTCCTTCATAGCTCCCTCCCAGAGGTGCAGGTCCTGTCCCTATTATTTTGTCTCTATGTTTTCTTTTTTCTTTTGCCCTACCCAGGTATGTGGGGATTTTCTTGCCTTTTGTGAAGTCGGAGGTCTTCTGCCAGTGTTCAGTAGGTGTTTGTAGGAGTTGTTCCACATGTAGATGTATTTCTGTTGTATTTACGGGGAGGAAGGTGATCTCCACGTCTTACTCCTCTGCCATCTTGAAGGTCCCTCCTCTGCTGTATGTTTATTTTCATTCAGTTCAATGTATTTTTCAAATTTCCTTTAAGACTTCCTCTTTGGCCCATGGATTATTAGATGTATGTTATTTAAATTCAAGCATTTGCTGGTTTTCCTCTCATCTTTCTGTGACTGATTTCTAATTAAATTACCTTATGTTTAGATATCATATTTTTATGATTTCTAATAATTATTATCTGTTTCAATATATTTTATGATCCAGGATAAAGACTGTCTTGGTGACTATTACTTGGGTGCTTGGACAAAAATGTGTATTCTGTTGTTGACAGAATAAATGTCAAGTATATCCCATTTGTCAGTGGTGTTGTTCAGTTCTTCTCTGTACTTTCTGATATTCAGTCTATATCAAATTTATCAATCTCAAAGAGGGGTTATTAATGTGCCCAAATATAATTTTGAATTTGTCTATTTCTCCTTTTAGTTCTGTTAGTTTTTTCTTCGTGTATTTTGAATCTCTGTTGTTTGGTATATATGCTTTTAGGTTTGTTATATCTTCTTGGTAAATAGTCCTTTCATTGTTACTTAATGCCCTTCTTTGTTCCTGGAATATTTTTTCTGAAGTCTAGTTGGTCTGAACATCAGCTTTTACTTGATTAGTTTTTATATGGCTGATCTTCTTCTAATCTGTTTCTCTATTTCTTACATGTATCTTTATATTAGAAGTGAGTTTCTTATACACAACATACAGGTGAGTGAGTCATTAATTTGTTTAACTCATTCTGACAATTTCTGTGGGTCTCTTGAAATTTACTTTTAATGTAATTGTTAGCATGTTAGCATTGAGATCTGCCATTTTATTATTTGTTTGGATCATTGAAAATTTTTTAAAGATTTTTTTTGATGTGGACCATTTTTAAAGTCTTTACTGAATTTGTTACAATATTGCTTCTGTTTTATGTTTTGGTTTTTTGGCCA